>NC_062540.1:9289298-9461798 GCF_022655615.1 Tachysurus fulvidraco
CTACATTTTGGCAGCATGTGTGATAATGTTCCTACAGTATACACAGTAGAAAACGGGAATTTCACCATGAATGAATTTTGAACCTTGAACTATTCTTTATCCTGTGAAATGACTGTTATATTTTCTGGCTGTTTTATTACCATGCAAAGTAATCATTGCACCTAATGATTTGTTTGAGATGGCTGCCTGTATCGTTATGGATCCCTGGGTGTATCTTACAGCTGGCAGCAGACAAACTGGTTAAAGGTATGCTCTTGATTAACATAAATCTGTCCAGATGTACTAAATATGGTGAAAGTTGACCATATTATTGTTTTCATTGCTCAGAGGTAGAGAATCTATGCTCCTTACATGTTCTGCAGGTTTATGCAATACTTTTTGATATTTTAGTTTCCAAAATGCCAGCACCTCCATGTTTTACAAGTTGAGACTGGGTGTTAGTAGTGGTCAATAAAATTTTGAGTTGTACATTTGGGATATTTAGCAGCTATCCAGTAACTATGAATAGCCACTTTCATTTGCGGATCCCGAGTGACTTTTGAGACTTTTCCCATGAAACGCTAAACAATTTTACATCAAGTGTTCATAAGATATACATAAGGGCGGACTAAATAATTCCCAGAATCTAAATGTGCCATGTGCTGTCTTTGTAGTTGCAATACATGACAATACACCTGTATACACTGAGTTTTCATCCAGGCAGATTTTAACCAAAAACATTGTTGTTATCAGAATCAGAATCAGAATCAGGTTTATGGGCCGTGTGTTGACACACACAAGGAATTTGGTTCCAGCTGTTTGTGACTCTCAAAAGTACAGACATAAATAACACTATACTATACAAACTATACAAGACAATGCAGACGATGAGACACAATATAGACAGAATGAGTATTAAATATGAATATAGAATCTGAACGATTGGTTATGTACATAAAGTGTGGGAGTGCAAATAACAATATTGTGCAATATTATGCTTTTTGTACAATATATAGAAGCAGTAGTGTGTATAATATATTCAGATGATGTGATGACTGACAGTCCTGATAATGCAGTACTTATAGACATGAAGCAGTCAATATAATTATGGTGAGTTGTTGATCAGGGTGATTGCCTGGGAAAATAAACTGTTCCTGTGTCTGGCAGTTATAGTACAGTAAGTAAAGTTCTGTAGCACCTACCAGAAGGGAGGAGCTGAAAGAGGTTGTGTCCAAGGTGCGAAGGGTCATTGGTGATTTTTCCTGCCCGATTTCTGGTTACTGTGTTGTACAAGTGTTGGGGAGTTTTTTTTACAAGTGTTTTTACTGTGTGTTGCAGTCTGTTTCTGTCATGTTATCTCATACCTTGTGACTTACTTTTGTTTTCAAAATTAAAAATGAGACAGATGGGGTAAAGATTCACTATGGAAGAAATTTAGAAAGAAAGCAGAGGCTGTAAAAGATAACAAAAGATAACAGAATGAATTGATTTCAGAAATCAATTCATGGGAGAAATACTGTGATAATTGTACCATGCCACACTTTGAATGGGAATACTTTTATAAGTACAAAAACGAAATACAAATTACTGTATGGTAATATCCTACATGCTTTGAGAGTTTGAACTCTCATGAAGTTTGATTTTTAAACAACCCTAGATCATAACGTTTACATATCCTTGAATGTTTGGGCACATTCAATAAGCATAAGCACACTCACATAAGCACACTCACATAAGCACACTCACATAAGCACACAGGTTGGCACAAAGTGGTTTAAATGGCTATTAAAAGGAGGTTTTCACACCTGTGGATCAGTAAAATTGTAATTAGATTCTGTGCATAAATACTCAGTGGCTTTCTCAGCTCATGAGGTGATGCACTGACTTGGCTGGATACTGCACCATGGGGAAGACAAAAGAACTGTCATTGGACTGGTGTAATAAGGTAGTTGAACTTTATAAAGCAGGAAAAGGATAAAAACAAAAAGCCAGTCTAGTGTCTACTCTATGGCTAAAGGCTGAAAACGGCATGTGCTCTTTATAGGCATACACTAAAAAATATAGCATGAATATTGAACCCTTTGTTGTTTTCCAATGACTGAAATATGATTCATGCAAAAAAGTAGATTTGCCATGCACATAACCCATGTGAGGCACATTCAATAAAAAGGGAATGAAGTGAAGGTGGTGCCACATGCATACTGTGCCCTGTGTAAAATAGGCTTATGAGCTTACCACGTCTGGCATAAAATGAGCTTAACGTTACAAATCAAACTCTCTTCAAGCATATGGATTAACACAAATTCTAATTGCTTTTCTTTGCTTGCAATAATGCGCAGCATAAAGGATTGACTGTCATAAACTGATAAATAAAAAAGTTGAAAAATTTGCTGAATACAGGCCATTTCATGTGGTTGTTTTGAGAATCATTGTAGACTTCTGCTAATTTCTCATCTTACGAGTATGTGTGTGTGCTTTGATTATCAACAGTGAATTCAAGTATGACTCTTTTACAAATAACTTACTAGAACTAGATCTTTTTTCCTGTTTTGTGATACTCCTGAATGTTCTAGATAACCTTATGTGATTGATTATATAGGAAGTAGGCTACAAACAGGTAAAATTAATAATTGGGTAAACAATTAGTGAAAAAAAACCCCAGACAGAATCAAATCAAATCAAAAATCAAATGATTTGTGATTTCCAACCACACAGCCACCATACAATCCTAAATACCTTCAACTTAAACAAAAAAAGAAAAGTATGCACAATGGACAAGATTAGTAGTTTTTTCAGTAGTTCATAATAGCATTTACTATCATTTTAAAAGGTGCCAAAAAAAATTCTTTTAACTAAAAATGTACATGTTCTGGGTCCTTCACAATAAAAGGGTTATAAAATTACAGTCATTTAAGCATTTAAAATTCTTGAAAAAATTGTTTTGATGTTTAACAATTGTGCTTGATCTCTGTTCTGCACTGTGTAGAAAGGCACTTATTGCTTCTTTAAACCAAGCTCTAAATGATTTTCAACTTCTTTAAGGTTGTTAATGGTAGTTGGCATTTTCCTATTGTATAAATAGTGGTGAAGGTCTTAAACAGTCCATTTTAAAGCAAGTGGAATAATTGTGCTGAGAAAATCGGTGCATAAATAAAATGGTCACGGATGCAATGCATGGAATGCAAACAATCTGAAATTTCCGCTTAAAACTAGTTGTCTATATTGTATGTTTTCATTAAAGGCTAGAAATAAAAAAGTATTTTAAAGGTATGCTCTTGGTAAGAAGTAACAGATAATTATAATTCTTAAATACAAAATACAATTGCTGTTAACTGGTGAACCCCACCTCATTACACCTCACCAAAAATGCATATAAAGCAACCAATGATAATGTCACTAAAATTCCGTAACTGTTTATTTCATTCTAATTCCATACAGCTTTTACTCATTTAGTAAAAGTTCTTTAATTAAGACAGTTAATGGCATGGTTGTAATTGCTCCATGTAATTGTTCCCTCTTCAATTGCAAACTCCACTGGAGACAAATAGAAGCACTACCTGAGATAGAACTAAGATTAGATTTGGGTTTGTTGTGAATTGGCAAGAAAACAATTTGGCTTGAGATGGTAGCGGTGACTAATGCTTCATATCCCATTGTGTTGCACACTGCAGAGTGCAAGACAAGATGCATGATCAAAATACTGGACACAAATCGCAAAACGTAGAAATCACAAGAATCCAGATACAAATTACTGTTTTAAAGTCCTTACATAAAATTTATAGAAGCACAGCATGTCCTCATTTTATGGGCATGGCCTAAATATGCATTCTATGATTTAAATAATGATTAGTTAAATAAGGATAAGATTTTAATTTCGGTCCTTCTACCTTTCATTACTATAAACAGTTGAGACACCTCTGAAACACTTGCTCATTAATGAGTCTTCTTAAATGTAGGATTAAATTTTAATGACAATGCTTTTGCACTTAAGGCCAAATTTTATAATGCCAGTTGAGGTGTTTTTGTTTAGCACATTCGATGCAGGACTTACTGTAGTGCGTGGGTGACTAAATAAAAACAGTGTCTTAGTGTATATTGAACGAAGGAATAACCTAAGAAACTGTTATCATAAATTATTTACGATAACCATATAAAATGCACAAGTTGTAATATAGGGAAACTGATTTGAACAGACAGTCCATGTGAGAGATGTGACCAGACTAGGCAGGTTGTGTCAGTGGTGGGAATATGAGCCCTAGGTCATGCAACATTCTTGTTTTTTCTTTGGCATTCTGCACATGCTGACATTTACAGGATGTAATTGTTTGTGGGGTGGAAAAGGACCTTGATGACCTGAGAAACCTTTTGTCTTTGTGCACACACCTGATCTTAAGTGGATTGGAAGCAAAACATCAACTCTGCTGTCATGCTGGAGTTCTGAACATCTTGGTGCCTCTTCTCAAGCAATCACCACATTTAAGAGAATCTCCAGCCAAGGAGAACGAGAAGAATGTCAAAAAGCTACAATCATAGGCATCTTTATTTTGTGAATAAGGTTTTACTTTAAATACATTTAGTTACATTTCTTAAAGCATTTTCAGTACCACAAAATTACAAAATGAGACTGTGAATGGGGTCATAATGAGAGAGAGGCAATTGCATACACTTGCAAGAATTAATTATTAAAACAAACGAGACTGGCAGACAAAAATGTAGTCAGACAGGTGATAAGTATGAAGCCATAGAAGCAACACCAGAAAATAGCACTCAGAAAGTCAAGGAACTGGCAACACCATGGAAGGAGTGTAACTAGTATGATTTACATGCAGAGGGTTAATGAATATAATGGGTGCAATTCAGGAGTCAGGTGGGTTGGAGTATATTACAAAGTCCAGACTGGAGAGGGAATGCACTCTGGAGTTGTTGTTGCTGCCGTAGTGGTGTTTGGATGTGACAGGACATCACTGCGCAAACTCCACTATCCCACATCTGACACTAATCTCTATGGGTGATGTGTAATGGCCATATTAATTAAATGAAAACCTAAGATATGAAATGGGATGCTTAGGGTGAAGGCAGCAGAATTCTTCAATGAGAGTTACTGTAGGTAAATACAGTGGTGTGAAAAAGTGTTTGTCCCTTTCTTGATTTTTTTTTTTTTTGCATGTTTGTCACACTATAATAGTTCAGATCATCAAACAAATTTAAATATTAGTAAAAGATAACACAAGTAAACACAGCATGCAGTTTTTAAATACAGGTTTTTATTATTTAGGGAAAACAAAATCCAAAACCACTGTATTGAGAGTGGGGCCATTCCTCAAGGCTGTTTTCTTCCGGTGTTAGAGATATTGCAACTGAACCATTAAGGGTACAACCAAGGGGTGCACCATTAAGGGTACAACCAAGGGGTGAACTGTGAAGGTGTGTGCCATGTATGTGTCTGCAGTTCTTCTAACATGTGAAGAGGACTACATTCCTTGTGTTTTCTGTATTTGGGTGTTGTTGTTATGGGACCTGAGTCTGGTTCTTCCTCATGTCATTTCAGGGACTTTTTCGTTGCCATCTTCACATCTGATTTCCTTGGGATAGAATTTAAAGATGTATAGTAACTTGATTTTTATTAACATTTTTTATTCTCTTTCTGTACTATTGTAAAACTGATTTGAGATAATGTGGATTGTTAAAAGTGCTATACAAATAAAGTAATTTAATTCTTATAAGTACGTGATGGACCTGGGTACTTGAAGTTATTGAGTCAGGTTTGTGGCCATAATATTTTCTGCACCAGAGTTGATCAAGGCTGTAAAGAATAAAAAGTAAGCATGCCTGTTGTTAAGTACAGGTTCAAGAATTTTTCATTTGCAAACAGAAAATGGAAGAAGGTTTGCCATTGGTGTTATACTATTGAGAAGGAGATATTTGGAATATATTTCCACTACATCAACAAAGACTTAATCTTCTCCTCCTTTGTGGCTATTCAGTGGACAATTGTGATGAGTCAAGCAACATTAAAGGAATAAGTTGTGGAGAAATATTGAGCTTTCTTTTGAGTCTTTCTTTTTTTGACAGCTTTGCGGATTTCTGGCTTGCTCACTCATTCTGATTATCAAGATTAAAGTCAGTTAAATAAACTTTTACATTTGGCAGACACCCTTATCCAGAGTGATTTTTTATAGGGAAAATAAATGCTAGTTGTTTCACGAAGAGGTAGGTCTTTACCCGTCATTTGAAGTTAGCCAGTGATTCAGCTGTTCGGACATGAGAAGTTCATTCCAATACCTCAGTGCCAGAACAGAAAAGAGTCTTGCTATATACCTAAGTCACCCTCAGAGATGATGGGACCAGTCGAGCAGTGCTAGTAGATCTGAGGGAGCATGATGCAGTGTGAGGTGTGATGAGAGCTTTAAAGTATGAGCGAGCTGGTCCATTTTTGGCTTTGTAGGCAAGCATGTTTTTAATTTGAAACGTGCAGCTACTGGAAGCCAGTGGAATGAGTGCAGCAGTGGGGTGGATTGTGAGACTTTGGTAGTTTGAAAACAAGTCGTGCAGCTGCATTTTTCATCATTAGCAGAGGACAAAGTGCTTTCATACATAGACCTACTAGCAGTAAGTACTACCAGTCTCTAAATGACAAGAGACTGAATAAGGGATGTTGCAAGATCCTGAACTGTGGATGAATCACCTGGGATGACCAGCAGTTCACTTTTGCTGGGATTGAGTTTCAACTGATGAGCCGTCATCCGTGTTGATATGTCTGCCAGACATGCTGAGATCCCAGCACAACCTGTTGTATCTGAGGGAGGGAAGGAGAATATAAGTTGAGTGTCATCAGTATAGCAGTGGTAAGAGAACCCATGTGAGGAAATAATTTTGCTAAGAGAGTGATTATATGGGAATAAAAGGAGAAGACCAATTACTGAGTCCTGTGGCACACCAGTGGAGAATATGCATGGAGCAGATGTCACTTCCCTTCTTGTTACCTGATATAAGCAACCTTCCAGGTAGAAAGCAACCAATTCCCGTGGTGATATACAAAATCCAAGACTCCTGAGGGTGGATAAGAAAGTCTTGTGGTTGACCGTATCATGCCACCCGAAAGCTCAAGGAGGAAGAGGACAGATGACAGCTTGGCTGATCCAGAAGTATGTAGTTTCTCAAAGACAGCAAAAAGGGTACCCTATGCAGTCAAGATATTTTAAAATAAAAACAGAATTTATTTGTTTGTATAACCAGTTTGTGGTTATTGAAGTCTGATGGATCCAGAGCAGTTTTTTTCAGGATGAGAACACTTGTTCTCTTGAAGGTAGTTGGTACATGACCAGATGTTAGGGATCCATTGTTGATTGTGGTGATGAAGGGCAGAAAGTCTTTTGAAATGGTCTGGAGCATTGCAAGACTGGACGACTTGTTAAATCTCATCTGCTGCTATGGTTGAAAAACCTTTCTGGGTTTAGTGGACAGAGAAAAGAGAAGATCCATGGTTGAGGAAAGAGAGAAGAGGAAAGTATCTGTGGGTCCAAGGGTAGGGAGGAGAAGGAGTCAGGTTCAGGAAGAGATGAAAGAGTACCAGAGGAAATCTATCTTGTAAGCATCTTGGCTGAAATAATCCAAATATAAAAGGGACATAAGCATTCGTATAGCCAACTGTAAAGCTGATTGAAATTTCCACAGGATGATAACCTAGTCTTAAAAAATATCACACTTATCACAGTATAATGGTGTTAATTGAATGTCTAAAAGATACAAGTATGGATATCGGAAAGATATGATCTTTCCCGACATGTGCATGTGCAAGCAAAAAAAAGCAGGATTAAATTCCCAGAGATATGTCAATAATAATTACATTAGCATAAAACCCCTTACATTGTCAGTATTTATCACTCTGTTATAATGATATGAAATAAAGAGCAGTGTGCTGAGCCATATAAAGAGGGTAATGTATTGTGAAAAAGTCAGTAGTAAAATAACAGTCTGTTCATGCACCATAACTAACGAGATATACAATGAAGGATTGGTAAAATCCTGCAAACACTGAGAATGAGGGATGAGTTATTTATACTCATACAATGCATTCAAATTTATTTTGTTCTCATTCATTTACACTCAGTACCCCAAATTAAAGTTCGAGAACCGTTTGTAAATTTATTAAAAAGGAAAAAAAATATTAAAAAAGAAAAAAATAAAGAATTATCACCTGCTCATAAGTATTCAGACCCTTTACTCTGTACATAGTTTTATTACCTTTTGGCAACAATTACAGCCTTGAGTCTTTTTGAGTATAATATAACAAGCATTGCTCACCTGGATTGTTGGATTTTCTTTTGCAAATCCTCTCAGACTCAAATGCTGCTACCACTATGCTTTACAGTTGAGAGTCCTTCAGGTCCTTCAGGTCCTTTTTAGCAAACTCCAAGCAAGCTTTTGTGTGTTTTGCACTGAGGAGAAACTTCTGTCAAGCCACTCTGCCATAAAGCCCTGATCTGGGGAAGGCTGTAGTGAGGGTTGTCCTGGCTGAACTTTGTCCCATCTCCACACAGGATCTCTGGAGCTCAGTTAGAGTGACCATCAGGTTCTTGGCCACCACTTTTACCAAGGCCCTTTTCCCCTGAATTACACAGTATTTGCCCTTATTGCCCTTATTAAAAGTTGCATTTACATCTGTTTCTGAACCAAAGAGTTTGTGAACCAAAATATTTTACATTGATATTGTCTGATATAAAATCCAAAATGTATTCTTTATTATGTAGGTACATCTATGTATTATCTGGTAAACTGGCAACCAGGTAAAAGAAACATTTTCAGAAACTTCATCTTACAAAGGCACAATATAACAAATCAATTGAATGATTTTTAGAGCATCCTGAGGATACATACTCTACCTTTTTCTCTAACATGCAGACTTTTAACAAACCATCCAAATATACCAGACACTGTTAAATAATTGAGTGCGAGTGTTAAATAATTCAGTGCATGTATTAAGGTCTGGTCTTCAGGAAGGTTTTGGCTCATGCAAGTAAGGGAGACAAATGTTCATGAAGAGGGATACAGGCCACAGATCTGTCCACACATGGTCAGACATGTTTGGCACAACATATTTCCCTGGGCTTCAGCAGTTGCAGCTAAAATTTGCATAAGGGAATAAATAATATGCCAAAGCAATGGGAAACTCGGACAGGGAAAAGCTTTTTATATTAGCTTAGAACACAAACAATCTCTCTGTTAAACTATGCTAGAAGTACATGTACATGAATGGCAGCTGTAGTTTTGCTGTATAGTTTGAGCTTAGGTCTAACAGTAAGGAATGTTTCTTAGTCAGTATGGTCCTCACTGGGGAGTGTCAGAAGAAGTTGTCTTGAAGTTATGGTAATTCTCACAGCATCAGTATCAGGCCTGATACAGGAGTACAAGGTCAGTGCAGTCAGCTACTGATACATCTGGTCTATAATCACTGCCAAAAAAACTTTGCACACTGCACAAATTAAAAAAGCCTGCTATATATTAGCTGCACCAAAAAACCATCTCCATTTAAACATGAAGCATGCTATATTTCCAAAAGTATGTTTACACCTGTCCATCACATCCATATGGGATTTTTCCCCAAAAACAATACTTGCCACAAAAATGCTGTGTTTAGAAGTGACACTATTTTGTCCTTGGTTGCCGAAACAATTCCAACCAAGTTTCAGCAGTCTTTACCACTCTCAGATAAAATGATATTTACTAATTACAAATAAAACTACATGCACATTTTACAATCAGTTCTGAGACTTCAGAATTATTTGGAAATCATTTTTGAAGGAAGTTCAAGGTAGATAATGGATATAGCAAAATGTATAATGCTAAATTTTCCAATTTGTAGCAAATCATTGTACATATAGCATATATATGGGCTATATGAGGGTTGCTTTTTCTAAAAAACAATGGCTATGAGTTTTACAAAGCAACACTTTATGTAACATCTAATGCTTTTAAACCTTTTAGGTGGAATTTCAATAGTCAAAAAATGCCATTTATGTCCATAAATGGGTCCTATATATCTTCAAGCAGTGCCACCCTAATGGTTGTTGCTATGCTTGAGCTATTATGAAATGCATTTGACAATGAATCAAAGCTTTTGTCACTTAAACAGCAGGGATGTTTTATACATGCAGCAAAAACCAACACATTTTAACTGTGGATAATTCTGATAGTAATACATTGTTAAAAATCTTTAGAAGAAACACTACAGACAACCTTCTCAGTGATATGATGTTTTTTCTATATCAGAATAAACTTTACTTGACTCTGTCATCTCATTACTTGACTATGCCATCACAAATTCAAGCAGTACTAAATGTCTTTTTTGTTTCTCTTGGTACTCCATCTCAAAAGCTTTGGGCCAGGCCTAAAAAAACAAAGCAAACAAAAAGAAAACTTTTAGTACATTTTTCTTTATTTCGATCTAAAAGGGTGTTTTCTGTAAAGATGCTTTGTGACTATATACAGTACATATATATTTATATATATGCTATACACACACATTTTCTCAGTGATCAGAAAGAATTTCTCATTCCTACATGTCTCTTGTGCACACTGGGCAGCAGCATGTATAAAAACTGTGAAACAAAGGTGAAGATACAAGCACAGATGGAAGGAATATACAGTATGAGCAACCTTTAATGAGCAAAGCAGCGCAGAGCAGGGATACCTGAAACAAAACAAACTGTAATATCCCTTCACAGTGGCTTAAAAGGGTTTCATACATTGTGGAATTTATATCCAGGAAAAAATAAAACATTCTGATTCCCTTTCCTGGAAATTTAAAAACAATTATCCTTGTTTTGTGGTTAGATATAACTAATGCTTCCATTATAAGCCCATTATGACAAGAAGTTCTTACACAAACCTGGTTTGTTATTTTGAGCTATATATTTTCTTTGATTATTTTGTGTTGAGAAACCTGAGAAACCTATGTATTTCTCAGGTCAGGCTGCCCAGAGTCCTAAAGAAGAGAAAGGCAGTCAACTACGAATTGGCTGACAATTGCGATAATAATAACAACAGCGACAACAACATTAAGTGAAAATCCAATCAAAAACAAGACTTCCTTTGGAATTATGACTGACAGGTAAAGGAAAATACATCACCAATCAAGGCAGCCTAATCACACTGATATCCTGATTGATAACACTAATTATAACTCTAACGTGATTGTCTACTCTGGTGATAATTGTTGCAATAAAGCTACATCGAATTATTAGCACATTACAATTAAAGCTTGATCACAGTTCTGGGACAATGTTGGTTAAAATAAAAACATATTATTGGCTTCCAACCAAGTCTATGGCTTTCAACTTGTATTACTTGAACTAACTACAGCATTTGACAACATAGATCTAGAAGAATTTTCTAGATAACTAGATAATTTTATTTGTTTGAGAAAAGCTTTGTTGGGTCACATATATTATCTGACTGGTTGATAACAAATGTAAAGTTATGCTCTTGGACAAGGACTCACATAATATTTTGCCAAATAAAACCAAATAAACCTTAAGAACTTTCTGTGCCCACAGCTTTGCCCACCCTACATTTTTTTTATATTCCAGATTTATAATATGGAACTACTGTAACATTTGAACGTTAATATGTATGTGTTTGTGTAAGTGATGTGTTGTTATACAAAAAAATCTATGCTGGGTTGGTGTGATACAGTAAACATGAAATATAAATTTGGTTTATACTTGATGTAAAGTTTTGTGTGCATATGCAGAAGCAGCAATAATGCATAAGACCCAATGTTATGCTTATGTAATATATAGCCAGAAGATTAAAAATTGATATTCATTAGATAGTGTAACAGAGTCCAATATTAATAGTCTTCAAACACTAACACCAGTAGAAACCAGATAGTGTTAGTGTGCAGTAATTATTTACAACAGAATGTATGTAAACAATTTCAGACACAACACTATATTAAGTTTATTAAGCAAATAACTGGCTCAAATTTAAACTGAATCATCAAACTCCAATTTATAATTACAATGTGCTCTGGCTGTTTGAATATCAGGGTTCATACAGACTATTATAATAAGTTATAATGAAGGATTTTCAAAGACTTTTTACACTCAGGCACTTGATTTTCAAATACTTCCCTGAAGACATGTAAAGTATATCACATTATTCTTTACATAATATAAATAGTAAAACAATTTAAAGTATGAGTGCTTTTTAATTATATGCTGATCTAAACACAAGTTCAAAATCCCTGTTCACACTGGGTACATCATGTCAGGTGTAGCCTCATATAATCAAGACCTCAATGATTTCTAGTGGAAAAATCATTTCAGTCCACACTGACCGTGTAACCAATTCATTTTAGCTCCTGCTTGAGTGTGCCCTTGCTTTACGCTCGGAGTCAAATTCATTTTCAGTCACAGTGAAGCATAAACGGCATTGACATTTAAATGATAAACTCTCCTGAAATCACAAAAACAGACTTTTTATATGCTATATACTTCAAAATCTTAATCCACACAAATGTCATATGAATGCACAACATACATAGTAAATACATAGAAAGTGTTTGATATGGTAAAATGCTTGTTTTATTTCAACCTTTGGGAAATATAAATACATACATCACACGATTTTTTTCACTGTTCTATGGTCTCATGTCACATTTTTGCTGAACACTGGGTACAGTGTGTCTTCAAAACTTTGATCTGTCCACACAAAGCTCCTTCAAAGGTTTTTTGGAAACCATATGAGCACATAATATTTGCAGAGTGAATGCAATGGCACCTATGTGTACGATGTGTCCCAGACAGCAAAAATCGTTGCTCTAGCCAGAAAATACATAATCATTTTGAGACTGTGGTGCATAATAAATAGCATATAGGAAACCAATTAATTTTATTTTCTTGTCTCACCTCTTATTCATATATAAATTTAAAAACCATGAGACCATATATTTGAAATATTTTAAATGGTGCAAATAGTTACAGTCACATTCACATTTACCAAATGCAGTGCAGACTGACCTAAATTTTTCAGTGGAATTCATATAACAGGTGTACATAACTGTTTTGGCTGTCCACTTTGAGATGGATGTTATCAATAGCAAGTATCAATAGTGTGCACAGTATGTTTCAGCACTTCTGTGACATGGTTACTTTGTGTGACTTTGGTGCTATATGCTAAAATAATGAAGAAATCTTAGAATGAACAATACATGAATGTTGCTTGCTGGAAGGCAAGCCAATGTTGGAAAGTGCTAAGGAAATTACTGATCAAATGGAGTGTGTTCGTTCAGATTCATGCACATTTTCAAAGAACAATTTGTATGTTCGTGTTTATGATGTACACCTAGTGACTTATGACTTCAGAACCCATGATAGACTTTTTAGATACAATGAGTCTGTTTCAGATTGATCTCTGTCCTTTTATAATTTCAGAATCTGATGTCATGTCCTTAAAGACGTAGCTGGAGTAAAAGCCTATCTGGATGACATTCTATGCTTCCTCATGAAAGGTCCGGTGGACTGAAAACTGTCAGAAGCAAACTACACAAATCTGGTATGTGACTGAACACTGCCACATGCAAGTTCAACCAGGAATAGCTGAATTTCCTGGGATATGTCATCCCCAAAATGGTCTGTTGCCAAGTGATGACCACGGTACTGCCATCTGTGTTGCTTCAGCTCCCAGTGAAGCCATGTTCCTGCATCTTGGCCTGATAGCATAGTATGCCAAGTTAAATCCAGAAATATCAAACCATTGTTGAGCAAATGAGAAACCAGCTATTTAAGTTGTGGAACATGGACTTTTGACAAGTGTGTCACTGACAGCTCATCACTTACCATGGTTGGTCCATTATTACCTACCATTGTGTCTAATGACATTTCAAACTATGGTATAAGAATTATTCTTTTTCAGATACACTCAGACTGTGTAGAAGTATTAAGTTATGGAAATGGAGTCCTACTGTAATTTGTGTTTTGGTGTACTGAACCTTGAAGAACCTTCTAATGGGGAGGCAGGAGGGCACTGAGAACCAGACTATAGGATGTCTTTCTTGTCTGCCTTCTGCCTTGACAGCTCTGCTCCAGATAGAAACCTGAAACTGTCACCTTTTTGTCCCTGCTATGTACTGTTCTCATGTCCAATGTCACCAATCGCTGCTTTTCCTGCAATGAGCTAAATAAATTATACACCCACATTATAAATGGATGGCCAGGTACATCCATATCACTAACAACAAATATACTGCTGTAGAAGATCAAAGTTGAGCTTTGTTTACATGAGTCACTTATACTGAGTCATGGTCTTCTGGAGCCTTTATATCTATGTGCCTGCATTAGATCACTTGGCCTACGATACCCCCTAAGGTATCATCCATACAAAACATAGGTTTAAAGACTTTTATTAATAGCCTAAGACTGATACTGTACTTCAGTCTGATCTTGCTTCCTGCATAATATGCCAGATATAACAATGCAGAATAACAAGACAACTGGACCATCACCTGCTTCCCTAACACCAGTCCCATTGTCAGAATATGTCTATGGCAGAAATAAACCTCGTCTAGTAAATAAACCATTATTTGTCAGATGTGATGTTCATGTCAAATGTTACTGCTGCTACACTGATTATCTTAGCAGTGTTTTTAAGCAAGAAAGGTTATTCAGTGGTCCAAAGTTGATTCATTCATTTTAAAGAATCCATTACAAGAACTTTTGAACAAAACACTGACCCAAAACACACTGCCAGCACAACAAACATGTTTAGGGAAAAAATTGGAGGTTTAGACTGGCCAAATCTTAATCCATGCATTTCATCTCCTGAAGAGGAGACTCAAGGCTTAAAATCTTTAAAATACATACCAACTAAAATAAGCTGTTTAAGCCTTGAAAATCATCACAAAGGAGAATGTAATAATTTGGTGATGTTGATGGGTTGGCGGCTTGATGCAGTTATTGCAAGCAAGGGGTAATAAATATTAGGTGTATAAAGTTTCATTTACCTTAAAACACTAACTGTCCCAATACGTTTTGATCAAATAAAATCAAATGTTCTGCTGCCAACCATGCCACAGTTTAAGTTGTCTACCATATCAATATGTAAATGAAATTTTAATCAGTGGTTTTCAAATTCATACTCGTATCTCCAAACAAATGTCTACTGTGTACAATATATAAACAAAGACAGATTTGACTCCAGTTCCAAGTGACTGTGTACAGTATACCCAGTCTCTGGATGTCATACATAGTAAAAAGGGTCAGCTGCCTACCCCGTGTTGACCACTTCAGCCTGCTGGATGCCTCCTGACAGCAATATAAAGATTGTTGATTGAAACCTGAATCTAATGAAAAGTGACAACAACGCATGACTGTGAGGCAGAGAAGAAATAAAGAGCTATAGCAGAAAAGTTAATAGGGGACTGACTTGGTCACACAATGCACTGACTCTTGCAAAGCAATCCAGATTCACCTCTAATGATTTCCTCTCAGTGAAGAAATAGCTAGCAAATGTTCGAAAATGGAGACAGCAGGGGTTATCCTAGTTAAGAAGAAGGTTCTGCAAGTAGGACTCCTACCTACTGCCCCACATCACCTCTACCAGGTTGCTGTTTCCACATGGATCAGATCCCTGGACCCATGTAGTGTTTATTGGCAGGTAGGGCTCCAGCTAGAGGTGAAAGAAAAGACAGCATTCACTTCATATATAATTTAAGAAGTAAAAAAGGTAACTACTTCTTGATTATGAAGTAGTTAAATAAATCATAAATAAAGTTATTTTAAGAATGGAGGTATGACATATATATATATATATATTTTTTTTGTGTCAGACTTATTTGGCCTATACACAGATTAGATTAGATACAACTTTATTGTCATTGTGCAAGGTACATGTACAGAGCCAATGAAATGCAGTTAGCATCTAACCAGAAGTGCATAGATGGCTTATACAAGTGGCAGTGTAATAAATAAGGGTATGAGGTTATACAGAAGGTGTTGTAATATGTAACTGAATAAGGGTAAATATAGTGTGGTTTTTTTATGTTACAGTATGAAGTAGTATGACAGATAGCTGTACAAAAGGAATGTCATTATGCATATATACAGATCTATATATAGATATATATATAGATCAGCCAAACTGTCATCCATCCTTATCCTCCTTGACCTTTCAGCAGCGTTTGACACGGTCAACCACAAGACTCTCTTATCCACCCTCAAGAGTCTTGGGATTTGCGGATCAGCTTGGGAATGGTTTGCTTCTTACCTGGAAGGACGCTCATATCAGGTAACATGGAGGGGAGTGACATCTGCTCCACGCAGACTCTCCACTGGCGTCTCACAGGGCTCAGTACTTGGTCCTCTTCTTTTCTCCCTGTATACTCACACTCTTGGTGAAGTTATTTCATCACATGGGTTCTCTTACCACTGCTATGCTGACGATACACAACTTATCTTCTCTTTCCCACCCTCAGATGCCACAGCTTCTGACCGGATCTCAGCATGTCTGGCAGAAATTTCATCATGGATGACTGCTCATCAGTTAAAGCTCAATCCTAGCAAAACTGAACTGCTGTTCATCCCAGGTGATTCATCCCCAGGTCATGATCTTGCTATATCCTTGCACAACGATCTGATCTCCCCTTCAGCCACAGCTCGCAACCTTGGGGTAACCATGGACAATCAACTGTCCTTTTCCTCTCATGTTGCTAATGTGACTCGCTCATGTCGGTTTCTTCTCTACAACATTAGAAGGATTCGGCCATTTTTGTCCACACAGACTGCTCAGGTAGTTGTTCAGTCTCTTGTTATTTCTAGAATGGATTACTGCAATGCACTGCTGGCAGGTCTACCTATGAACGCAATCTGTCCTCTGCAAATGATCCAAAATGCAGCTGCTTGTTTTCAACCTGCCAACGTTCTCGCATACCACCCCGTTGCTGCGATCCCTCCACTGGCTTCCGGTAGCTGCATGCATCCGATTCAAAACACTGATGCTGGCCTACAAAGCCAAAAATGGACCAGCTCCCTCTTACCTCAAAGCCCTCATCATTCCTCGCACTGCACCCCGCACCCTCCAATCTACCAGCACTGCTCGACTGGTTCCACCATCTCTCAGGGTAAGAGGCAAGTATACTACAAGACTCTTCTCTGTTTTGGCACCAAGGTGGTGGAATGAACTTCCCTTAGAGGTCCGGACAGCTGAGTCACTGGCTATTTTCAAGCGGCGATTCAGGAAACACTTCAACTAGCACTTCTTTCCTTATCTTTTGCATTAAAAAAAAAAAAACCTTTGACACTTCTTCATTGTAACTTTGAACAGATGTTTTAAACTCATGGTATCTTAAGTATGTAACCTAGTGAACCAGCATTAATGTATTCAATGTTAGAGATTTAAGCACTTATGTACGTCGCTCTGGATAAGGGCGTCTGCCAAATGCTGTAAATGTAAATGTAAATGTGAATATATATATATATATATATATATATATATATATATATATATATATATATATATATATATATATATATATATATATATATACACATACACACACAGAATAAACATGGATGGACATACAGAAGTGTAATGATAGTTTTTGGGTGGTGCAAGTATGCATGATTGTAAAGTGGTGCAAAATAGTGAAAAACACAGAAGAAAAAGTGACAGTACAATGGTGATTGTTAACACCATTGTACTGTCACTTTTTCTTCTGTGTTTTGCACTAATTTGCACCACTTTAAAATCATGCATCCTTGCACCACTCAAAACTATCATTACACATAAGGGCCAGATATGAATTATATAAACATTTAGCAGATATATAGGCCAAATGAACTTTTGGAATGACCCATTTCTCATACAGATATTCCTGGTAAAGGCATGGCTGGTTTACAGCACTTGCTTGCTTTATAGATATAGCACACATTGGGGCCTTCATTTGTTTGGTTTAATTCCGCACAAAGCCTGACAGAATAAATCAGCTAGTCAGTGTACTGGGTGCATTCTCCCAAGAGTAGGGTCAGTGTTGATCCAGAGTGAGATACAGAATTTGTTCATGTGTTAAGCATTGTGACTATTGTGACTTTGAGCACAATCATTTCAGACTTTGGGGTGCACATATAGTAAGTCTGTAACAACTTTGGCAAAAAAAAAAACTATAAATTTTTTATAAATATTTTTCTACTATGGCTACTTAAATGTCTTCACTCACTTGATTTAAAAAGATATTAATAGTAGAGTTCTACATAAAGTATGCAAATAATATTATCTGCAGACTATGCAACAATATATATTACATTTTAATATCACTAAAGAAAGCGGTTTTGTTTTTACTGCACTATTTTTGTACAAAAAAAAAAAACCATTTCAGCTCTTATTGTGGTATTTAAGGAGCAGGAATTGAAAAGGCATATCAACTTTGTTTACTCACTCTAAGGTCAAAATATCTGACCCAGAAAATAAAAGTCAAGGCATTGCTTGAATTTTAGCCTCACTGGAATGAAAGTAAATTGCATAAAAATAGATGATTTAGTTGAATGGAAAAAAAAGTTTTTTGTTGAACATTTAACAAAGAAAAAGGGCTACAGTTGCATGACTCTAACCATGGCACATATTTATGTGGGATACTTCCTTATTACACAATATTATGCAAGTAATGATATAGTGCTATAACAGGGATACACAGATGCACAAACAGATTAATTGCATTCATCTTTATTAAGCTCTTTTTTCTGCTTAGGTTTATTTTGAGTCTGGACCGTAAGCCTGGAACATCAGGAATTAGGCATGAATACATTTGTAATGGGATGCCACTATACCACATATTTACAATTCACACACTCTTCCACACCACGAAGAAATTTAGCATTGTCAGTCTACCTACTGGCATAGCTTTAGGAGAAAACCAGAGAAAATCCAGAGCATAAAGAGAAAACTGAATACACATCCGTATGGCCAGTGTATATAGAAATGTCCAGATCCTCTTGGTGTTATAAATTATAAACTCAGATGACTGATACTGATTAGCAATGTGAGGCATGAATTGTTGGTTATCCAGAACTACCACAAGGTTGAGTGTAATGAAAGATTGTGAGATCTGAGAGTTGTTCAGGAAAATCATTAGATCATAATATGAGGATAGATCACCAGGGATATACAGTTTATCTCGGTCTTGCTGGGATTTAGTTTCAGCTGAAGGACTGCCATCCATGATTAGATGGATGCCAGACATGCTGATATCTATGCCAAAACATGAGTGTCTGAGCGAGGTGATTACAGTATCATCAGCAAAGCAGTGGTATTAAAAACTCATGTGATCATATGAACTCATTGAGAGAGCAGGTATGAAGGCAGAGCAGTAAACGATTCAGTGTTTGTTGCAGTAGATGATTGGAGAGTCTACATGGAGCAGATGTGGATCCCCTCCATGCAACCTTATATGACTATAACCCTCCAGATATGCAAACCATTACACTACAATGTGCCAAGAAAGTCAATACTCATAGGATTGATAAGAGAGTCCTGTGATTGTGTTTGGCAAAGGCTGCTGTAATGTTAAGAAGGATAAGAAATGATGACAGTTTGGCTGATCTAGCAGTATGGAGCAGCTACAGGGCAGTTTCTGTAACCTGTGCTGCTTTAAAGCCAGACTGTTTAGGATCTTGAAGATTATTCTTTATAGAATACAGAAGATAAAGAGGCAAATTTTATACACAGCAAAAAAATAAAATAAAATGAAAGAACAGTGATAATGCTTGGCAGTTGCTGATGTCTAAGGTATCTAGTGTGTGTGTGTTTTTAAGGATGGGTACATATCAGACATTTTCACCCGACAAAAATGCCTTTTGACATTTTTTCTAATAAACCACAATGTTTAACTTGCAGTCCTAACCACTATTTTTTTCAAAGTCTGATGCAAAGATAACATGCAAAGAATATGCTATTTATCAAGCACTATTTTACAGTATAAGACACTGAATAATGAGCATGGGAGCAATATTGTTAAAATTAATACACATTTCCATTAATGGGGTGATTAATGTGATGATAACTACTAAGACTATTTGTTTGACAAAATAAAGGCAATATATAAGACTACAATTAGATATTTGAATGCCTGTCATGTTATCATTTATATTCCATTGCATTAGTCTTTTTGACTGGTCTATGTTTAATTCTTCGGTCAGCAATTTCTATCCCCAGTTTATTTCAGTTTTAAAAACAACCACCCATCTTTGACATTTCAACAACAACAAAAAAATGTGCAACATTGGAACAATAAACATACATGCAGGTAAATGTCATTTCAGAATTGTCACTTGCCTAAACGTATGTAACTACTGATGTATCTATTGATTTAGGTTACAACAATGAATGGAGAAGCCCACAGTTAATACAAGTTTTAATTGCCTCAAAAGCCTGCGTTATATGCTAAAAATTCTACCCCGCAATGTTTGAGACATGAGATATTGTATATTGTATTTGTTGATTAGTAGAAGTAGAAATGAGAGTTTTTTAAAAACAGATTAAACTGCAAAAGGATTTACAGTAGTGTAACAGCAGAAAACTATTAGTTGCCTTCTCCATATTACACCATATGGCTAAAAGTAAGTGACACAGGAACATCACACCCATGTGTGGACCACTTGTAAGAATATCTTTGTACTGTATGCTTTTGCTTTAAGACTTCACTGTAACTAAGGATCCCAAACCTGTTCCAGCATGAACATCTGCCTGTGAATAAAGCAAGATCCATGAAAACATGATTTGCCAAATTTGGAGTAGAAGACTGAAACTGCCTACCCAGAGCCCTGACCTCAACCCCACCTTCGTGATGAATTGCCTGACATTAATACCTGCCTTTACTAAATCTCCTATGGTTGAATAAGCACAAATCCCTACTGAAACCTTCTAAAACATAGCAAACACAAACAAATGATTGTGATGGTTAGGTAGATATAGTGCGATCACATTTGGCCATATAGTGTATGTTAAATCCATACACACATCTGTCACACTTGTCTGTTCACCGGTGCTTCCCTTTGTTTGACGGAAAATAGAGACATAATTCTGCTGTGCAGATATTTCCCCTGATAACAAATGTGTTTGAGCATTAACCTGTGTCATGTTGTTTTGGAGTTTAGAGGGATGTTTGCATCATAACAGATGGATTCATTAGTTATTAATTCCCTACATGAGTCAGGAAAAGCTGAGGTGGTTGTGTACACATTGTCTGTGTACTTACAATAAATAATTAAAATGTTAAACTTTTGATTAGAACTATGTTAATATGCAGGAAACGCTCCTATACCAAGCTAACACACTAAATGCTTTGGTGCTACTGTACATTTCATTCCAGTTTTCATTTCATTGCTCATTTTTCTCATTTAAAAATTAATAAATCACTATGTTGTCAATACATTGTCCAACAGCTGACTAATTAACAACCTGACCATTATTTCAATGTGAATTAGAATGTAAGATATTGAGAGAAAATATTATTACATAATGACGTTTTGCCACTGAAATTAATTAATAATCTGATCGAATAGTAGATAATAAGATATTTAACCCATATTTGTCCTACAACTATAAATATAAGGAAATATTAAAGGTGTATGTGTTAATATGGCAAGAACAACACTATTTTCTCAGGTCTAAAAAGATAAAAAGTAGTTGCATTTATCAGTGTTCAAGTAAAAATGCACTATACACCAACATTCTGATGAGTAAGCACATTTTTGCTCCATTTTCTGTTAATAATAATAACAGATTTGATACTTATTGTTCCTAAAAATAATGAAATTTTAAACAGCATGGAAATTTCATTAATTTGATGCTTGTCTATTGGTTCCTGAAAAGGTTTTCTTAACGTAACCCAGAGTATACCCTCCAGTGAATATAATCTAAACAACTTTAGCCAGAGTTTAGAAGGGCAATTAAGAGAATGGTATAGAACAAGCAAACCAAGTGAATGTGAGCAAATGAATATTTATCACTGCCTGAACATTCTGAGTGGCAAGGATCCCTTTTTTGTAATGTTTATTCATAAAGGGATTATGTAAAATAGCCCAGGGGTGTGTGGGTACATTCAGACAGTTCCAAATGGTCAGGAAAACCTTAGTGATGGTGCTGAATGGAAGATTGTTTTGGGAATAAAAACGAATGACATTTATTCCCTACAGAGAAAAGCCTTGGTCCCACTGCAATCTGTTCCTGCATGCAGCATGCATGTGTATGTGTGTGTGTGTGTGTGTGTGTGTGTGTGTGTGTGTGTGTGTGTGTGTGTGTGTGTGTGTGTCTGTGCTCTATGACTTTTTGTATTCCACTGTGTATTTTCAAAAGTGTTTGTGGTTGTGTATGTGTGTGTTTTGTGGGTGTGTGTCGCCGGGAGCAGGGGGGGGTTATGTGTTGTTGCAAATCCGTTTGTGTTTAGAGGCCAGATGGGATCACATCACAGACCTGTCCCTAACCAAACAGTAGCACATGTTCCTTGACAGGCCTTCTGTTCATCCTCCTCTCTCCGCTCTCTCTTTCTCTTGTTCTTTCTTTTTTATATCTCAGTGACCTCATGCCGATAGCAGTGATATTCCTTTTTATCTCTCTTTTACAGCTTTCTTTGGCCTTGAATCTTCTCCCTGCCTGATTGGTCAATGGTCAGGCAAACATACTAGATAACCACTAATACCCACTAATAATTAAATTTCAAAAAGATCCATTCAATTCCATGCCCACTTTAAATGTAGTGATGGACAGAGCCTCCATCACAAAGCCCGAAGATACCTAGAGCTGAATAGAAGAACACTGAATAGAAAAACTCAGCTCAACAAAGTAAATTAGAATGTTATCTGTTCCTAAACAGAGAATATAAATTGGCCAATACCTAAGCACAATGATTTTCTGATAACAGATTTTAACCAAGAAAAGTCGTGCCTACGTTCATACTCACTAGTCACAACTGTGCCATAGAGATGGGTAGACAGACAGACCTGGGTACCAAAAGAAGTCACACAAAATATGACTAAAAGTGTAAATATTTCTTCACATTTTAACAATATTCCGTAAATACACACAATGCATACATTAATAGCTATGCATTTACTTCTTATTTATACAGTAATCCCTCGCCAATTCGCGGTTCAAGTTTCGCAGCCTCAGTGCATCGCTGATTTTTCCAAAATACTCATTGAAAAATAAAAATAAAAACGGTTTCCCAGAATGCCAGACAAAGAGAGATCCCGGCGCAAGATCATCTTATTGTGTTCGAAATTAACTTTTCGTTAAGCCCTTACAATGCCTCCTAAGTGCCGTGCCCCTGCGAAAGATTCCTATAGTGAGCCCAAGAGGAAGAGGAAGATGATGATCATCAGTGAAAAGTTTAAACTTAGGCCCAATCCTACTTCACGGATTTTCCCCTATCGCGAAGGGGTTCCGGTCCCAATTAACCGCGATAAACGAGGGATCACTGTAAATTATTTTTAATATAGATCTAGATCAAATTGTCTTCATTATCCCAAAAATAAACTGAAGCAGATTCAGACTGCTATTCATTCATATGAAGTACTTTGACTACATTTTTCATTGTCATCATCATTATTGTTACCTGAGATAAGAGTCATTGGTTTGTAAATTAGTTATTAGCTATAAAATACATGTGTGTGCTCTTAGTCTGGTCTGCATGAGAGAGCTAGAATGAAAATTAGGATGTTTCCTTATGTCACTGAAAATATGACTCGAATGATACATTTTTGAAGGAGAAAGAGTGATACTGAATGAGAGTGGAAAATACAGAAAGACGGAGATGAGAGGAATGGAGATTAGATCTGAGTGATCGGAAGTAATTTCACTCTGATGCATTTTTGCTTAGCTATCTTTTCATATATGCTCCTCTTTGCTTTTCATCTCAGCTGAGTATGGAAAAGAATATTGATGCGTGTTGTGCCTCTGATGTGTTCTGATTCAGCTCTTCTCTTTTGTCATTACTACCAATACTGTTCATTTTATCTTAAAGTGCTACTTCAAAAGTTGACCTTCTTTTCTCTGGTAACAGAGGATGGGGACAGGGGCATGAAGTGTATAGGCAGATGAAAGTGAAAAAATGAGACAAGTAAACATCTTGACGTGATCACTGGTGCTTCCTCATGTTGATGAGGATTCATCCAATGCTTTGACCTTGTGTTTTTTTCTCATGGAAGTGGAATTCAAAGTCAAACTACATAACTGGCATGACACATGATGCACTGTAGTTTGCTTTCCTTTGAGAGCATGATTGACACTAAAGACTATAATCTCTCCCTCTCTCTCTCTGTCTTTTTTCTCTCCTCTAATTTCAGTTTTTTTGCCAGGTCTACACCAGAGTTCCTATCTAAGTGCATGTGATAGGACATTGGCAAACTGGAAGGCTCTCAGGTTCTTCAGTTTAAATGAGTATGGAATGTAAGGAATCCATTTCAACAAAGCCTTCTATTCTCCCCTCTCAAATACAGTAGGCTAGCAGTGGAAAGATTTGTCATATAAACCGAAGACACACTCTTTCTCCCAGTCTCTTTCAATATTTCCTTTTTCTCAATCCCCCCCAAATTAATTATTAATTAACTTATTAAATCAATTCACATATCAAAGAGAGAGAGAGAGAGAGAGAGAGAGAGAGAGAGAGAGAGAGAGAGAGAGAGAGAGAGAGAGAGAGAGAGAGAGAGAGTCTATGTGTTTATTATTGTTTTGGCTTCATTTTAGTGTTATACACATGACCTTGCTATACCTAATTATGAGAAATGATCTGGAATGGATTGACTCATAATAAAAAGTATGAGGTGTCAATAAGGATGCCTCCACCACCGGCATGTCTAGTCCTCTTTGATACTGATTCCAGCTAGAGACAGAGGTTTACAACATTAAGGAAATAATTAATTACCCAGATGATTACACACATTCACAGCTAACGCATTAACATTCTTGAGATAAGGCAGATCGGTTATCTTGATTGAACAAGCTCAAAACAGCCAAATTACCGCTGAGATTTTTGTTTAGTTTTAATTAGTTTTAGCTTCTAAAATGTGCTAATTTCATGTATAATTTAAATTTTAAAGAACAGTCTGATTGAAACACTTGAGAGCTGAAAAAAAATGGATTTGCCAATTTGTCCACAAATAATGGAATGGCTAATGGAGTGGATATTTTGAGCTTTGAGATTTGCCAGTGTAAAACTCTATTAATGAAGCTCTATATGACATTTATAATTTCCACAACTCAGAAATTCATATTAAATGACAAAAACTGTGGTTAATCTATATATTTCTAAAATATAAATGAATAAATGTTTAAAAAGTTTAAAAGAATAATAAAAAAAACAGAAAAACTGTGCAAAAGCCTTAGGTAATATATTGGAATAATTAAATAATTATATTAGAATAATTAAAACATTCTCTAACATTTCTACAAAAAAACCAAACAAACAACAAAAACAGCTATAAAGAGCAGCACTAATCTAAACAAAGTGAATATTTGATGTGACAAACCGTAGCCATCAAAAAAAACTTGTCAGTAGTATCATGTACACTTAATAAAATGTTCTGAGAATGTTGGCTTCATTTGTTTCCTGACTGATAGGATTCATTTACATAGTATTACTTTTTTCTAATCTTGTGAGAACAACATCAGACTTGACATACCCGATTTTTTTTCTTTTCTTTCTTTTTTCCTTCCATTCCTTTTTTTTTTTTTTACAGAAACAATAATGGAGAGGCCATAAAATAAAGATCTTACAGAATAACACTCTATGTCCTTTTTGGTCCATATAGTTCTGCAGGGCCATTAGACCTTTAGAAGTCACATCATTCATCTTTCTTTTCTCTCTGTAAGAGAAACACATAGAAGTTAAACACTCACAGGTCTGAATAATATTACCAGGGTGGTGTGCAGCCTCAGGGTACCAAAAGAAAACAACTGTTCATTATGGATGGTCCATAAAGGAATGGGTAAAGAAATATAGATGTGAGGAATAATATAGTGCGTGTGAAGAATTTATGTTATGTTGGTGCTTATGTGTGAATGTATGCTATGTTTCTTGTGTATGTCTCCATATGCGCAGCTATCCTGTTAACGAGTGTCTGAGAATGTCCAGTCCTGCGATGTATTGAACTGTTTATTTGTTCTTCTAGCAGGAGAGAAGGCTTCTGCAGTCTTATTCTCTTATCACATCTTATACAGGACACTTCCATAATGTTCTACTTCATGTAGGCCAGGAAAAAAAATGACAAAAGAAAAGTTGGGGAAATTCCTCTAATGTATCACTCATATACATTAGAACTAAGTGCTGTTTCAGCAAAACTATGGTGAAATGCATAATAACTGATTGCATGTCAAATTCAACTCGTTTCTTTGATTTTCACATATAATATAACAAGCCAGCACACAGCCTCATCTTGCCCCCCTCCTCCAAAACTTTGCCTGGCACACACCGCCACTGCCCGACCATCATTTAAGAGAGACATGCTGTTATGTTATGTTATTATAAGCTGGCGACATTGAAGTAGCTCAACCAGGGAAATTGATGATGGTAGTTGATGTTTTTTCATTTGTTTTGCAGTTAATAAGATAGTAAACACCACCACTAGTTATGCCCATTACTAGTTATTATGTGTCTTTATCTTTGATAGAGTTAATCAAGCTGCATTTGCAAAATATCATGAACTGGCTGATGCTTGGCATTCTCTATGCTAATTAACCATGCTAACATTTGGAAGTCCATTACAAATGATGGCTAGACATTAACTTATGCATTCTGTCAATGAATGCACTTTGTGTACCGAGAGAAAACAAGCTCAGTATTACAGGCCCAAAGAATTGTGGAAATTCAAATACACCTATCATCCCTAAAATAGCTTAAAACATGTTTAAAAGTGATTTAGTGATGAGTGTTTTATCACTTAAAACATCAGAATTAAGGCCTGATTGTGGGCTGCACAAAGGTGAGAGACTTAATGATTTGTATCATTCATACCACACAACAACAATAATAATTCTTATAAAAAAAAGCTGGTTGCAAGGTGATATGTTTATAGTACATCTAGTCAAATATAGGAGTAAGTTAGTTTTATAGATTATCTTTTTGTAACAGTGTGAGAGATTGTTTGTGAATGTTTATATATTTGTATTTTTAACCACTACATACCTTAATACAGTATCACACAAGATACTACACAATACACATTCATTGTTTAGAACAAAACAGTGTTTTATGGGAGAACCACTGCAAACAACAATCTTGACAAACAATTGACCATGAAAAGAAATTTAGCAACAATATCAATTATGAGGAAGTATCAAAAAGAATAGCAGTAGTAAAAAGTATTGAATAGCAGCATTAAAAAGTCCAAATGTGGTAAGCTAGTGGTTAAGGACTACCGATAGTAAGGTTATAAGTTTGAAGCTGCCACTGGGCCCCTGAGCAAGGACCTTAACTCTCAATTGCTTAGTCGTTTAAAAATATAAAAATAAAAATGAAATGTAAATTGCACTGGACAAGTCTTCCAAATGCTGTAGAGTAAACTGATAATCTGAATTTTTCAGGGAAGAAGAGTCTGTTGAATCTGGTGTAGTGGTGGTAGATGATAGGCCAAAGAGCAAGAGGATGAAGAGTCCATGAGAGCAGTGTGAGGGGTTGTTCACAATGTTGGTGGCCTTCCAGATGCGGTGGTTGTTCTAAGAACCACAGGTGATGATCTCAGCTGTTCTCACAATCTGCTGTATGGTCTTGAGGTCTGAGACTGTGCAGTTTCCATAAGCACTCTATTTTCCCCTGTAGATGGTTCATATTTTATGGCATTGTAGGCAACTGTATTTGTGCTTATGCTGCTTGCTTAGCACTTCTGATGTTTTATTTTTAATTATTTCAAATATTATTTGTTAGAGTGTGTGTGTGTGTGTGTGTGCCCTGCGATGGGTTGGCACTCCGTCCAGGGTGTATACTGCCTTGATCCCCAATGAAGCCTGAGATAGGCACAGGCTCCCCGTGACCCAAGGTAGTTCGAATAAGCGATAGAAAATGAATGAATGAATGAATGAATTATTTGTCAGTTTTTTGTTACTGTTTTCTCTCTCCATGTCTCTACAGTTTTACATATTGTCCCTTACATCTCCAGCAACCTTTTTGTCCAACTGTTCATCTGATACTCGCTCTACATTTTTACAGCACTTCCACCAAGTCTGTAAAACAACAATGGAATAATAAAAAGAAACCAGAACTTAATCTAGTTTTGAAAGGACAGACCCAAAAGGGCTTTTGTGTAAACAGTGATATGATGGTGTTTATTGGTTATTTCCTTCTGTGTGGAAAGGTTATGCACTGCCATTTTCCCTCCACATTGAGAGCTTGGCATTTCCTCTTAGTTCGGACCACCTGTCCACTAATTGCAGTGACATTTTACACTGGACCAGCCAACTGAAAAAATCACTCACCCTTTTGGTGAATGAGAGCATGTTTAATGGCTCTTGCGGCATCTGGTTTGTCTCTAGACGTGGACAGATAATCACTGATTAAACAGATGGAAGGCTACAGTATCAATGATTATCCATATTTTAGCAGAAAGCGATCTCATATTCAAGATTTTCTGCATAGGAAAAGTCATTGAATGCACATATTAAAACATAGTATGGCACTGATTGATTTGCATATCTGTGATACAACCTTCTAAAAGGAAAATACAGATGTTTGGGAATTCTATATCTTGTATATAAAATAATTAGGGAAATATATAAGGCTTTGTCAAGCTTCATCTTCTCTTAAAATACAAAGTGACTTTTTTTATTCATGGTCCTAGATCTATACATTTTCAAGGAATGGTAAAGCCAAAGTAAACATGATTTTTGACAGCTGATTTGTCCAAGAGCTGATTAAGTGCACTATGACAATATATTTTCACAACATATACACCACCTTTGCCCATTTAGGATTCAACCTTCAATTTGTCTCCTATGAGTGGAGCTGGAACAGTTGCCTTATATAAAGCCTATGAATGTCTTTTTATAGTATATCTTGTTTGATATTTTAAAGAAAAGCTTGTTTGATCTAGAGATGCTTTAGCATATCAGGTTATAAAACTAATCAGTATTCTGACTGTACTAGTCTAATATTAATAAATTACATATAAAATCCTTCCATTCTTCTAATCCTTCCTTTATACCAAGGTCTATGCATCAGATCCTTCAGTGGACACATTTCTATTCACTTCTCACTTTCTCATATTTTTTTTGTTTATTTTGTAATTTCTTTTTTTACTTTCCATAAGACTGTACTCATATGCAACATACTCATATTTCATGCTTAAGTGGGACATTAATTTTTACATAAAGTCATAATTCTAGTTTATTGCTGTGATTAGTCCAGGCATGACAGGAAGAATGTGTGTGAAACCGCCAAGTGCAACTGACAAATGGGGTTGGGCACAGATGAATGGAGTTAAATGAGGATGAATGGGGCTGGTTATGGTTTGACTCTCAAGGGATATGGGTTTTAAGGTGATGCCTTTGAGAGCTCAGGGAAGCTGCAGCTCAGAAATGGTGCAGATGGTTCAAGATCCAATATAAAATGCCAAAGGAATAATTTTTGGGTTTTACAGTTTATGTATTGTACAGGGAGGCTTTTTATGCAATGTGCACACAAAATCCATTATACCAGTACAAGGAGTAACATTCCCCTTTTGGCAGGTCATCAACTGAGTCTAAAAAAAGTACATTTCAGACAGATAAAAATATTTGGAATTAAGCTAAAATTTTAGGCATTTAAGCCTAAAAAATATAATCACTACATTTATTGTAGCAACAAGGCCTACCTCCCAGTTTTTGCCTTCTGTTGATCTAATAAAAGTATATAGATCTATATTGTATTGTATATACAAAAAGGTATATAGATCTATATTGAAGATCTATAATCACAAACCCATTGCAATCAATATGCATACATTTTTACAATGAGTTTAAAAATATTTCTTCAGTGATAACATTATTTCCCCCCCTTTTCATTAATTAATTTAACTGTGTTCAGAAGTCTTTACTCTTGTGTAAAGCAATCGTTCATTCGTCTATAGTAACCAGTGTTGTATAAAGTACTAGAAAGCAATACTTGAGTAAAAGTACAAGTATCGTACTAGAAAAAGACTTTGGTAGAAGTAAAAGTCACCTTTTAGAACATTACTCAAGTAAAAGTCTTAAAAAATCTGATATATACTGTACTTAAGTATCAAAAGTCATTTTCTGATATTTAATGTACTTAAGTATTTGAAGTAAAAGTAAAAAGTAAAATTTCAGTGATTTTTGGTAGGCATAAGAGACACTTCATCCGGTAGGAAGAATCTTTCATTCCAACGTACAGAAACATTTCTTGCAAATACGGCCACGGGTGTATAACGTTATCTTTTTCACCCTGTTCACCACTATCGTTGGGGTGGTCGTCTACGACAGGGGCGGCACACCCGTGGCTCCCGAGCCGCATGCGGCTCTTTGCCTGGTTTCATGTGGCTCTTACGTTCATATCGAAGTTTGTATTTGTGTCTTTTTAATATGTGTGTTCGCTTCACTTGAGTTCAATATGGTATTTTAGTCAAACGCGCATGTGAATGGGATGAAAATACCTCAAAGTTTCCCAGTAGGGGGAAGAAAGGGAAGAAAAAAAAAGTTTCCCAGTAGGAGCAAGATCATTTGAGTAAACAATTTGTGTCAAGTTTGCTCTCAAAATGGCAGGGGAAAAAAGGTGATGATCATGTGTGCCCATGTGTATGATGTGGCTCTTTGCGGTAACACAGTAAAAAATGTGGCTTTTGGTCTCTGACCGGTTGGCCACCCCTGGTCTACGATAACGGGAGGTCCTCCAGTAGGTGCTTCCATGGTGGTTTCAGTTGTGCTTCTGCCTCCTTTTGGCAACATTATGCTGAAATAGAGTGTGTGGAGCAGTGATTCGCCAAACCTCCCTTATTGAAGTCACACACATTTCTTCTGATTTTATTTTGTAGTAACAAGTAACGAAGATGCTTAGTGGAAATATAGCGGAGTAAAAGTATACATTTTATCTAGAAATGTAGTGGAGTAAAAGTGAAAGTTGACATAAATTTAAATAGCGAAGTAAAGTACAGATACGTGAAATTTCTACTTAAGTACAGTAACGAAGTATTTGTACTTTGTTACATTACAACACTGATAGTAAAAAATTCATCCTGTGGTTATCCAGAAACTACCTCAGGAATACTGGGGTCAAGGTGTTCCCATTATGACATTATGTACACTTTTACAATTGTAAAATTTGTCAATGTAGCATAGCCACTTTGTAGCAAAGCGGAAGAAAAACAGAGAATCCAGAGGAAACCCATACAGACACAGGGAGAATTTGTAAACAGGACAAAGGTAAAGGTTATACTTCTACATAAATGCATATTTGTTTAAATTGGCCTAAACTCAACATGGAGTGTAGATCAGGATTTCTTTATCCCATGGCTGGGCATTTCCGGTGGCACTGACCACATCAGGTCATTAGAAATGTGCACATGATGATATCACTTTGTGTTTGTTCTGCAGGATTATGCAACACAACACCTGGGAGAAGTGCCTCTGCACAACATCTCAGCATGCAGTGTTGCTGAGGCACTTTTCCATGTTATCGCCCAGGTTGAGATTCCAAAAGAAATCCTGACTGATTACTCACTTTTTCTCATGTCACAAAAAGGATTATTGGGATTAAATTGTTTTGCAGCAGTGTTTACCATCCACAGATGGATGGGGCATAAAAACATTTGCAAAATTGTTCACAATAATGGTAAGTGAATTGAGCCCGTTATTTGTTGTACAAGAGGTATCACAAGACTCCTTGGCATTATTCTAAATTGGAAAAAGGGATCTAACAGCAGAAACACAATAAAGTACAGTCTTGACTTGAAAGGCCACATATTGGGGTTTTAAAGTCCCTCATGAAACCTTGGTTCCTGGGGCTTGGGTATTGGTGATTCCTGAGAGGGAGGCACAGGGACCAGAGGTAAATCCAAAAAAGTCTCCCTCTCATTGTCCCAGAGAACAAATATTAACAGTTTGCACACCGAGACTCTTCCATGTTTTCTATGTACACTAGTTACCTAATCACAAAAAAATTGTAGTTTGGGATAAACATAAGGCTGTGCTTCACACTAAGGAGTCACAATGAGATGAGTCCACAGTGAGTTATTGGAGAAGCCTATGGTCTTGGTGCCCAAGCTTAACAAGTCAATCCAGTTTTGGGTGGATTTGATTTTGGGTGGATTCTAAATTTGATCCATATCCTCTCCTGCACATTATTCTGCTGCTTATTTAAATGACCTCCATTTATAGTAATGATAGGCAGCAGCATATAGGCCATGGGCACATGCCTCCCCAATTCACTTCAGGATTCAGGATTGTTGGGATTCTTTTCTCTCCTCTTTTTCCACAGATTGAAAGAGGGCTGGTTTTATCCCCATCAAGGATAAAAGCCATCAATTGGGTGGTCCTCAAGCTCCTATACTACCTGCTGGGTCTCCCTTTTACCCTGAATTCTGTTCACATCCTTCTCCCAATGTTCCACTGCATGAAGGATTTCTGTGAGCAACTCACTCATTGGTATTTGGCACTTCAGACATCTAAATTTGAGGTGGTCCAGAGGCAGATGGTGGTGGCAGATTACCTTTCCTGCTGGCAGGGGGAGTCAGTTGCAGGCTAGACAGCTAGAGTTGGATGCTAGAGGGACATGGTCGGCTGTGGATAGAGACAGGTTGAACTGGGCATGCAACATATGGTGATTTTCACCTGTGTCTTATTAGCAAAATTTTACTATTGTGTCTCTTTGTGCCTTCAGTCCTCCTCACCAACCCACATGCAAGAGAGAGATGAGTAGAGCAGAGCTGTGTGTGTGAAAGATAAAATTGCTGAAAAGTGAATATTAAGAAATGAGAGAAATAAAATATTTTTGCAATAAAGAAGACCAAACCCAGGAAATTGTCACATTGTGATTTGATGTGTAATTATGTCTGTCTGTATTTTTGCCCTTGGAAATGCTTTGTTGATGAGAAAGGTTCAAGGAAATTGGCCAGGAAGGATCAAGATGACAGGAACACTATGATGAGACAGAAAAGTCCATATGTCAAAACTTAAGGCAAATGGACTATAATAGCGTTCATGAAAATAAGTCTGAGGCTACACTGGTCACAGTTTTACAGAACATTGGCCACAGCTTCAACTGCAGTAATATATTTAGAGAATAAAAAAATAAAGGGGTAAATGACCTGAATTTGTGCAGTCTACTATTGCAAGTCTCCATTAGTATTTACCTTTCTGCTATAAAAAAAAACAAAAAACTACCTTGATCTTCCCAGCTACCAGCTGCCAAAACACAGGCTTAGCTGGTCAAGATGGCATATCATCTTTGCCAAGCTCAGACTGTTTTGGCAGCTGGTAGCTGGTCAGACCATGGTAGTTTTTTGACCTTTTTTTATTTTAAAAGCTAGTATTTCTTCCTTATTCTTCTTTTCACTTCCTCTCTCTGCCTCTCTTTCTTCATTCTCAGACTCTCTTTAGCAATCTGTCTGTGTCTCCTCTGTATTGTGTTTCGTTAAGTCATGTTTAAACACTCATAACCCAGCCTGCACATTTCCTCTTTAATCTTCTCTGATAATAGGCTGATTAGCATCTCGTTCAATAACAAAAGATGATTTTAAACATACCAGTCACACACACACACACACACACACACACACACACACACACACACACACACACACACACACACACACACACACACACACACACACACACACACACACACACGCCAGAGGGAATGGAATTAGATAAGTGTACAAAACAAAAGACTCCAACCTATTAAGATTAAGCAGAGGAGTAAAACACTAGCGTTATATAATTGAAGTAATTACTGGTTCAGGGGGTTGATAAAGTTTCCAAAGTTAATGTTGTTTTAATCTATAATATTTGAAGACACAAATGTTGTACTTGGTGATGAAAATAGCTTTGTGATGTATTTAAATTATCTTATTTTTTTTAAACTAGCCACCACCAAACATCTTTGGAGAACAATTGTGACTTTGTTAGTGTTAATAAAATAATTCCATTATGATTCCATAGAGAGGGAAAATTCAAAGTAATACATATGTGAACACTAACACTAGGAAAACAATCATTGAGAACTGCAACAGATATAAGACACAGCAGGACAAATAGAGAAAAAAAAATATATAAATACAGTGCTAGTAACTACAGTGCTTGTAAGTAATAGTAATATTAATGATTACCAGTTCATCTTTATTTATTTCTTGTTTATGATTACTGTTGTAAGAAGAACATTGTTGTTAATTGTTAATGAAAACAATCTAACAATTTTTAGATCTAACAATTTTTATCTATGTGGGGCCATCCTCTTCTTCAGCAATTATTTCTCAGGTTAAAGAACTCCAAGCAGAAGTAATAGGATGAGTCAGGATGGTCTGGTGCATATTCTTATTTAATGGGTGTACAAACCCATATGCCATGTATTTAATTAATTATCTCCTCTATTTCATTGCCAATATATACAGATTTCGTAAAATTTTGCCTAGAGAAATTTTGTATTCTCTGGATTTGTATCATGTGTATATATGGGTAGCATATATATAATTAGCAACCTTTATTATCTTTTAATAACTTTTCTTAACTAAGGCTAAAAAGGATAGAGAACAACACTGAGGAATAGGTTCAAGATTTTGTTTAAATTGTGGTTTTCAAAGAGGTGTGAAAGTAAATATGCTTTCTGTATATGCTGGCTTACCATTCTTGGAGCAGGGTAAGAAGATGATGATGAAAAGTTAAAGTTTTGACCCCAACTTGCCTGATGAAGGTTTAAACTTTTTGCTTTCCAATTTACTTACCTAAAAAGTTAGAGTGTTTATCTGGGGGTTGTGATGGGAACACCCTCACACTACATTCTAAGGCATCTGCTTATACCAAAAACAGCAAATCAGGATCAGTGTAACATAGGATAAAGGGGCTTCAATGAATCTCTTGGAGATTCAAAAGCTTGTCATGCTTCCACGGTCCACTTAAGGGTTTTGGCCTTGCCTCTTAGTAGTGCGGTCAGTAGCGCAGCAACCAAGCCGAAGCCTTGAATTAATTGTTTGTAGACTTTTGTAAAGCCGAAGAATCATTGGAGACCTTTGGTTCTGGCCAGGAAATTCCACTTTACTGGACAAATTCCACTTTACTGAGTGTTGGTGAAAGTTTAGATTTTTTTTTCCTGATGTGACATACAGATCATTCCTTATCTTTTTTATGCTTGTACCTGATGAATGTGTTAGGAGCAGTTCAGTATGTTGTTAATTTAAATAATTACACATACAGTAACTGCAGGAACTTTTTCAGCACTTCAGAACACAATGGCGCATTATCCATAAGGCATAACCAGATATTCACAGTTACCCAAGGTTGTTATTAAAGCTGTTTTCTATTTGTCTCTCCCTAAAATTTATTAATTTAGAGGTACTTCACTTGTCTAATTTTGTGGATACATCGGTTGTTTGATGGTAACTAGGGTAATGCGTAATAATACCATAGTTAACAGTGAGAGATTTGAGACTCTGGTAATGTATTCAAGGTGAGAGTCTCCCACCTCTTTGGGAGATGGCTGTAATGATAAGCCTGAGTCTTAGAGACATATTTCTCCCTAGATTTGGGCTCTGGAAGAGGTAGAAATGGCCTCTAACACGAGCAATACTTACAAAATGATCAATGGCACAATCTCAAGGTAATCTCATATTTTGCCGAATACAGTCTCTCTAGGGCTCCAATATGGTCAAGGTACTTTAAGCCTCAGGGCTTCCTACATGGGCGGAAAGACAGGGGAGAGAGAGACAATGGTGAAAGCAGTTTTCACTTCATGTTATGGGCTAAACTTTGCTCTAAATAATCATGGGATAATAAGTAGACTGTTCCAGAATCTGGGAAGGCAAGAACAAAATGAGTATCAGATCCCCAAGAGAGACCAATGCAGTGTCGTACTCTCGCTTGCAATCATGTGAGTAGTAGTGTCAGCAGTAGAGGGCCTCACCTACTACACATATTTATAAAATGTCCCTTATTTTCACAATAAAAACTTGACACTTATAACCTTTTCTCCAGTGGGAGCCTTATTTGGATGATCTCTATGGATTTATTTTTTTTAAACCAAGACACCAGGAAGGATGGCCAGGATTAAAGAAATAGGAAACAAAATATCCAAAAATAATGTTAGAACAATATAAATTAGGCAAACACAATCAAATAAAGGATCAGAATCCAAGACCTTGTTTTGTGCACAGGGAACAGGTTTAGGTCTCTTAGTTAAACTTAGTTAAAAAGGCAAATTGTAATGCTACAGCATACAAAGACATCCTATAAAATTGTTTTCTTATATAGGCTTATATATGGGTGTGATATTTAGGCACTCACAAACGTTTGACTAATAAGTGTACAGTTTGTTGCTAACCATTTACTGTAAGCAATCTGTTAACCCTTATATAACCTTAAGCCAGTAGTCAGTAGATACTATAAGCATACAAGTACATAAATACATTCATGTTTTTCACATTTCTACACAGATATATTCACTAATGAAGTTTTTAGTGTGATAAAAACTTTAAAGTATACTCACTGTTCCCAGCATGAACCTAACTGGATTATGATATTTTGTTAAGTTGTGAAATGTGAATGGAAAACATGACAGGAGAAGAAATGTATAAATGGATAAAGGTTAGACAAGAGAAAAGAGAGACTTATGGCTAAGATATTTTCATATGTAGAACACTGAGGCATAGACAAAGAAAACTCATACAAAACCAACACACTGTTTCTGTTACCTCCTCTTTCCTCTTTCTGTAGGGCTTTACAGAGACATTTCACTTCTTGCCTCATTGAGCTGTCACACTATGAATGAGCATAACCTTAGATATGTCTCTGAGGAGCTGAGCTAGAACAAAATCTTATTCTCTGGCAGTTCTCTACTCAGCATTATTGTTTAAAAAAACTGATTTAGTAGATCTCTAATTTCTATTTTTCCTCCATCAGATATCCTGCACATATTTTTATATATATAAAACCTGCACTGATTTTTAAACAAGAAAAACAAGAAAAAGACGGAAAACGAACAAAAATCTAAAACAAAATAAACAAATAAATATCATTTTCTACAGACAACACATTTTTCTTGAAAACCACAGGGCTGGATAGCGGTTCTGGGTAGCATTTTACAAGATGGCAGTAGCTCTGTTCTCGATGTTAGTCCCGTTTTAATAAGTGCATAAAGCAAATGTCAGATGACTAAGTTCATCCAAATGATCCTCTGCAAGGTTTAGAAAAAAAATTGTGTGAGAGAAAAATATTTGGAAAAAGTGTGTGAGTGCGTGAGTGACTGAGTGAGTGACGGATAAAAAAATGAACATAGACTTGGTTTAGAAATAGATGCACAAAATAACTGAAAGAAGAGGTGTGGAAATGTTTCCTCCTAAGTTACTGACTATGAGCACTAACATTTTCTCTTCCTTCATACCATCTTAATGACATCTAGAGAGTCCATATGGGAAGCGTCTCCATCTTAAACTCACAGCACAGCAGAAATCTATACCTAGCCACATAAGGCATTTTTCTACAGTGACTAATGTACAGTGAAGCTTAACTATATTTTTTTAGGTCATGGACTATATTTGTATAACTCACTCCCCCTGGTGCTCCAAGTCCTGATAATAGCAGCATTGCTTACTTAAATATGTAACTTTATTCCCAGAATAAGCATGAACATAAGTGTTTGGCAGGCCCTGGAAGAAAGTGGTATTGGTTTAATGGTTCATATATTTCAGATGTATAAAGTGGAAACACCATGTGCCAACAAGGACTCATGTATGCTTTATTTTGATGCGCTCAGCACAATTTATTTAATCTTCATCGGCAGACAGGAAAATAAGTCATACTAAATCAGACCAATGTTCCTCTTACTTCCTTACTTCAAGACTCTCCTCTTCATACCATGTTGCTATAGTAGTGCACTACATTTCCTCTTTCTCTGTTCAAGTGACCTAATGTTTAAAGGTTTCATAAGAATTCAAAGTCAAATGTTATGAAAACTTGTACACAGTTAAGTGCACAACTAAGGAAAGATTTTTTTCTGTTGAAATTTTGTTGTTGTTTTTAATAAAAAAGAAAGAAAGAAAGAAATCCAGGAAATATGTGTATAACTATCTAAAGTTATCTAAAGGTCTCTTTCTCTACATTGCTATAGTAGGGCATGCTTTAAGGAGTCAGCTCTGGGTTAATGACTCGTTTTTGCCATGAGAGGAAAACATTTCCCTTACCGAGGTCATGAATGTCACATAATTATCACGAAGTGCTGAAACAGAATACAGTATGTCTAGACACACCATTAAGAAGACCTAATCTAAAGCAATTATTTCCAAGAGCTTTTGATTTATTAGCCTTTAAATTTTTTTTAAACTCAAGATAAAATTTAAAAAAGTCACTAAATCACAGTGGGTGCTAATTCTAAATTCTTCTTTATTTATATACTTATATATATTTCTATCATTCTATATATATAAATAAAAGATAAATAGAAAAACTATACAATTTAAAAAGTGAATAGTTGTCATCGTGCAGAAGTTGCAATTTCTCCCAAAAAGGTTCAATTGCCTAAGACTCACAAATTTGAGAAGTCAAAACCATTCCCTAGCAAACATATACACATAGATATAATGTGATTTTTCTCTTTCTTTTAACAGCAAAAAGTATACTGCTACACTTGGATATTCTTATATGAGGATTCTGAAGTTTCTTAACTTCACGTTGACATTAAAATAAAAGTTTCCATTTTGTGCATGAGTGTGTAACACACACCCTAACAATGAGGAAAGAGGACCCTAATTGTCTGTACCCTCCCAAGAAGAATGAGGTCAGCTGCATCCTCTGGGACTCAAAGCTGCAAATGGCACAACTGTGGCACAAAACCCAAATCCTGTTATGGTGCTAAACGGTGCTCTCACAAGGGACACATTTTTTGGGGGGAGTAAAATCAGGAACTGGGAATATTGCACATATGCAGAAGAATGTACTCAGAATGTAACACAGCTAAGGTTTTAAACTTGATGATAACCCTCTTGCATGAGATGATCAAGAGCAGACTGTTTTCTCACGGATGGCAGTGTAAATCACTGTAAAGACACTCTAGGCCACATTGTAATCCTTTTGTAGTGTAGTGTTACACACAACCACATTTTAGGATGTTTTTAACATTTACAAAAGGGAAAGGACCAAAGTAAAATTTTGATTAACGTTTTTTTGTAACATATCAAACAGACTTATGTTATATGCCAAAATGCTATGAATTTTTAACAGACAATACTTTACTGACTACAGGGTAAGTCAGTGCAGCTGAGAGATACCCTCCATCTTGCAAGATCTGTCTTGCTGATTTCATTTCATTTTCATTTTAAGATTTCTCATCCAATGTAATTATGTTCTTTAGTGCCAGCTACTATTCTTTGTAGGTTTATATGTGCTTTAAAAATACAAGTAAAAAAGCATCCCATGTGCCTTACTTGTACATGGGCTGAATGCATTGTTGCACTAATTTAATTTGCCTGTAAATCTTTATGAATTTTTTAATTTCTCATTCAAATTCTGAACCATTCTGTACAGTCAGATATGGACATAAAACTAAGGACAAAAATTGTATGGTTGTGTAGGACCATGAGTGAGATTACAAGTCAGCTGAAGTGTGGCTATGGATAGTGCAAATCATCAAAACCAGCACGATTTAAGTGCTGAGTGATTAGAGATTTGAAAGCAAAGTATAGACTCAGGCATCTTAGCAGTACTTCACCACAGGCCACAATCCCTTTCTGCATTTTTATTGAGGTCATAAGCAAACATAAGAAGCAAATATTGTATTGAATAAAAATGAGTAATGCAGCTTTTGCATCAGCCTGCAACCATCCCTCTCCTCTTCCTTCCATATTTATCTCTGCCTAAAACTCTCACTCCCTAAATAGACTCAGTTTTTTATGATGTGATATAGACAGATATCACAGTATTCCCTCCCTTTGGAGTTATGATTTAGTTTCCTTTAACTAAAATATATAGCTTTGGTTTTCACAGGAAATCTTTAAACAAACAACTTAGCTTAGAAAAATGAAAGTATCTTCATTATGAACCTTCTGATCTAACTTAATTTAACAGAATTAATTGCAAACATCATCTGATTAATTACAGATTAAATACAAAACTTATTTCTCAAGTACCTAATACTAAGAACAGAATATAGTAAATGAATGCATTCCTACTTTAACACCCATTAAAACTTTTACAGTGTATGCTTTGGGCTCACCATGAATAAAACATACATTTTTTTAGAAATAAATGATAGTTTCCCTTGTGTTGTGCAAGTTATGTGGTAGCCTAGAGTTTAAGGTGTCAGTCTACTTTTCAGAAGGTTGAGTTCCAATCCCTGCTCCACCAAGGTACCACTGCTAAGCCCCTGAACAAGGCTCTTAACTCTCAATTGCTCACTTATATAAAAATGTAAGTATCTCTGGATAAGAGCACCTCCCAGATGCTGTAAATTAAATTAAACACATGCAAAATTTAAATTGCTGTGCTGAACTTCCCACTATTTCAAATTTGTACAATCACATTTACCCCTCTTGAGATGTTTAACCCAAATTACACACAAAATGGCTTACTCGTGCTTTCTTTTCTCAATTACCAATGTCCAAATTATAACAGCCAAATTTATTCAAAACACAAAAATTGCAAGCCTAATATAATGCTTGGGGCTGTTGAGACCAAAAACCTCAGTAGTTGTTTCACTCACACAGGAACAACAACTAAAAATAATGTGCGTACCTTATTCCATATTTGGTGGCTATCCAACAACATATCTGAATGCCTATCCGTGAAATTGTGCCAGTCCCAAGCCTGGATGAAATTGAGGGTTGCGTCTTGAAAGGCATCCAGTGTAAACAGAACAAGGAACAACCAAATGACCAACAAAAACATTAATAATACACAAACTAATTCTTGCATTTTTTTTAACTGGGTTACACTTGTAGTCATGTGCTGTGCAAAAGGGCTTGTGAGTAATAAAGTCCAGAGTCATATCTTCAACCTTTCTGCAGCATTTGATACTACAGTCTACCACGAGACTCTCCTGTCTACCCTCAGGAGTCTTGGGATTCATGGATCAGCATAGAAATGGTTTGCTTTCTACCCGGCCTCATATCAGGCAACATGGAGAGAATTGATATCTGCTCTACATAGACTCTCAACTGGTGTTCCCTGGGGCTCAGTACATAGTCCTTTTTTCTCCCTATATACTTACTCTCTTGGCAAAGTTATAACCTCACCTGGGTTCTCTTACCACTGCTATGCTGATGACACTCAACTTATCTTCTCCTTCCCTCCCTCAGATACCACGGTTTCTGCTCGGAAGTCAACATGTCTGGCGGACATATCATGGATAAAAGACTTATCAGTTGAAACTCAATTTGAGCAAAACTAAACAGTTGGTCATCCCAGGTAATTCATCCCCAGGTCAGGATCTTGCACTATACCTACACAACAATCTGATCTCCCTTTCAGCCATTGCTCACAAACTTGGGGTAAGCATGGACAATCAACTACCCGTTATCGCACATGTTGCTAATGTGTGACATACTCATGTAGATTTCTTTTCTACAACCTCAGAACATTTTAACCATTTTTATCCGCACAAATTGCTCTTGTAATTTTGAGACTGGACTACTGAAACTCACAGATCTACCTGTTCAAAGTACGAGTTCATTTCATTCTCTGCAAATGATCCAAAAATGCAGGTGGATTACATGTTTTCAACTAGATTCAAAACACTGATGCTTGCCTTCAAAGCCAAAAATGGACCAGCACTCGTTTACCTCAAAGCTCTTGTCACTCCTTGCACTGCACCTCACTCCCTCAGTGCTTTACTAGCACTGCTCGACTGGTCCCACCATCTTTCAGGGTAAAAGGTAGGTATACATCAAGACTCTTTTTATATTCTGGCACCAAGGTTGTGTGAACTCCCCCTAGATGTTCGAACAGCTGAGCTGCTATTCTTCAAAAAAGGGGTGAAGAACTACCGCTTCTTAAAACACTTAAACTAGCACTTATTATCTCTGTTTGTTTTTTTATGTATTCTTAAAAAATACAGGTAAATTATGTAGGTTGATGGTATCTTAAGTCTGCAACCTAGTAAACCAGTGTTGATAAAGACTTCAGTGTCACTTTGGATAAACACGTCTGCCAAATGCTGTAAATGGCAACCAGGAACTTTTAAACAATATACAAGTAGGAGCATTGGTTAATTTCAGAATTTTTTTTTTATAGATTTAACATAAATTCCTTCCTGCCTAAGCCATCAAATGTTCAATGATGACGACCCGAGCATAAAAACCGACCACAGCGAAAGCAATTCAAAGCCACTACCATGGTCTTCAAGTGGTTCTGTCCAGAGCAGTCCCATGTATTTCCAGTCTCCTGCACCTTATAGAGATAATAAATAGGACATGAGCATGGATCGGGTAAAAAGAGCAGAAGTGGGAACAATGGGAGCTTGGAGTAGTATGAGCAGCTTGACAGAGTGAGTGTGTGTGTGTGTGTGAGAGAGAGAGAGAGAGAGAGAGAGAGAGAGAGAGAGAGAGAGAGAGAGAGAGAGAGAGAGAGAGAGAGAGAGAGAGAGAGAGAGAGAGAGAGAGAGAGAATGTGATGACGGTAAAAGACAATGAATGGACTTCAGCAAGCAGGGACTGATCTTAAAACTAAAAGGGAGAGCCAGTAGGTGACAAAGACAAGAGTGCTTCCTGGAACATAAAACAGGCAGACACTCCAATGTCAAAGTTCTCTTCTATAACTGTACATTGATATGAAGTCTTTTCTGTTCAATGTTCAATCATGAAGACCAAATTTATCTTGGTAATTGCCTATACATATGCTTGCTTCTGCATGTGCTCTTAAAAAAATACTGTATCATCTCTATAAATGCACTATTAACTCTGTATAAATGCAATTTAATTATCGGTCTTTTTTCAGGTCTCAGTATGGATGAAAACATTGACACATGTATAACATTTCTTTGGATTGTGGTATCTTAGATCTCTTGCCTGTTTTGATTACGATTGTTAGTTTTAGTTACAATTTTTGGCAATTGATTTTCCAAGACTGCAAATTTGTGATACCACTGCTAAAATATTAATGAAAACTCAAAGAATAGACACAGCAATGACAGCTAGTTATTTCTAACACTAAAATATCTAGTCATATGATATTACAATAGTGTATTTGTGCTGCACTGCATGTACTTGGTTTTGAGGACAGTGAGAGGAGTTCATGTGGTAAGATATCACAGTGATAAACCTACCCACCTTCCTTGATACTGTATTTATTCTAATGTTAATGTCAGAAACTTGAGATACTATCTGGATGATAAATACAATTTATGCGATGTGATAATGGGGCTTTTCAAATTTTTGGCACTGAAAACTGGGGGCCCTTTGTAGGGTATATATTTAATTAGAGATGAAGATTTTTAGTTGTAATTGAATAGCTATATAAGAATAAAGTCATGAATAATTATGTTTTGTCAAGTTACAGGGATTCTCACTATATGCAAAAGTAAAAGTGGCACTAAACATTTATATTTGTTTTGAATAGACCAAAAAGAAAAGCATCCTCTCGACATCTGGACCGTTTCAGTTTAGTTCAACCATGAGGAGACAGTGACAAGGAAATACTCCGTGAGATGACATGGACTCAAAAGGAAACTCATTTATATACTCTATATGTGCCTGTGTTTCAGACATCCCTGTCATATGAAACTATCACAGGATAATGAACTGCAAGAATATGAATCATCTCAACACCAGAAAGGTTATCAGCACAAATATTTCTCACTGCTAAATTCATTTTATGTCATAAATGTATGTTGACCTTTTTCACTAGAACTTGAATTACTTGTAACTAATTGCTCGTGCTAATGTTCCACTACTTTATTAGCTAAAAAGGAATGGGACTTACTCATCACTGAATCCTCTGCTTCTACTGAGGATTGCACAGACTGACTGGCTACTCTTTAATTATAGTGGATTGTTAGCATGAGTCTAACTGCCTCCCTGGCGTCTTTGCACACGCCCCTAATTATGATGTATGTGTTGATTGTCTGTCGAGAGAGACATCAAAATGAGATAAACCCAATGTGGACATGTGAAGAAAATGCAAACCTTTGCACATGGTGTAACCTGAGCTAAGGCTTAAACCAAAGACCCTAGTGTTGTTAGGCACCATCACTAATGTTTTTTCCAGAAATTTGCTTGCTATAGTCTGTTAGCTCAGCATAACAATAAATCAGGTTAAAACAGGACTAATACCAATCAAGAGAATATAGTGATGACAAACTATGAGAGTTATTGAACACTTATTTTGCAAGCATTCTAATAATATTTTTTTTTGTAAAACAAATAAAGGGTTTGTTGGATGGTAGGAAATCAGACAGTTATCAAAGTCAAATATATTATTGCTATATTTTATTTATCACATGTTATAAGAAATCAATATATAGTCGTTGTTTTAGATCATCGTTGTGTTGCTTTAAGTATAGTAGGAAATTTTCATCCTTTTCACTTCTTGGGCCACACAGACTTTAAAATGTAATATATTTACTAGTGATTTAAATAAAAAGTAAAAAAAAAAAAACATATAGCAAAAATGTCAAAATTGTTTCAAATGTAGTCTGCACATACAAGCTTAGTCTTGTTAATTTTTTTATCCACAAAGCTCCAAAATATTTTAACTACAAAGCATTGTCAGTCTGTGTTTGATTCATGGCAGATTGTGTAAATGGGTTCTAAGGTGACATACAGTATTTCTATAAATTATCATTCGTTCATTCATTAATTTTCTACCACTTATCTGAACTTCTCAGGTCACGGGGAGCCTGTGCCTATCTCAGGCGCCATCGGGCATCAAGGCAGGATACACCGTGGACGGAGTGCCAACCCATCGCAGGGCACACACACACTCTCATTCACTCACACACTACGGACAATTTTCCAGAGATGCCAATCAACCTACCATGCATGTATTTGGACTGGGGGAAGAAACCGGAGTACCCGGAGGAAACCCTCCGGAGGAAACCCCCGAGGCACGGGGAGAACATGCAAACTCCACACACACACAAGGCGGAAGCGGGAATCAAACCCCCAACCCTGGAGGTGTGAGGAGAACGTGCTAACCACTAAGCTGAATTATCATCCTTTACTAAAGTTCATTTTTTGTGTCCGCTCCTGTGCACTGCCCTGCAAATGCAGAATGCAGTAGGATTTCTCCCAAAAAGCATAGAATAAAAAATATACAATGTTACTGTGCTTCTGAATGTGTTTGTTTTTACCTTAGGGAAATAAGTCAAAATTATCTAATGGGACTGTAATGTCCCATCAGATACAGATAAAACATAATATTATATCCAGATATAATCTTACAATCTTAATCCAAACTCACAATTTAACCTTAATTGAATCTGTAACATCATTTGTGATTAAATACTAGTAATCAAGGAAATAAACTTATATTCTGATACTTAAGACCATCTTATAATACAGAGAAACATACTGTAAGTGCAGCAAAACAAACAAAAAGAAAAAAGCTTAAGAAGTCAGAACGTTTCTTTGGAATCCAAAAACTTTTCTGCATAGTTAAAGGTTTTAAGATCTCTAAAATCTTATTACTTGTAGGGATCTACATACATACTTGTAGGGATCTACATAAAGACCCTTTAAATGTTCCACCAATGCTGAAGCTTATATATGACATGTTTCTAAACAGAAATGAGACATTACCAACATGAAACTTTCTAAGGGCAGGGCCAGTAGTGTAGGCGGACTTCCTGGCAATCATGATCCCTAGTTTAGGCTTTTGTTGAATTATGGGAAAAGTAAATACTTGAGCAAGGACAGGCAGGTGAATTTGGCAAGCTATCACTGTCTCTCTTTTTCGATCTCTTTCTCTCTCTTTCTAGCTCTCTCTATAAATATTAATATGCAGCATATGTATATATAGTAATAGTATGAAGTGTGATATTTCTTGCATTAATAAACATACATACATAGACAAAAAATAATGCCAAAATAGCAGGTAGTTGTAGATCTTTAAGGCAGCTCAGGTGTGCTGGACAAAATAGCAATAATCCCAAACTGTAAATAACAAAAAAAATCTCTCTCTCAGACCAAGATACTAAAAGCAGCATAGTTCTTCACATTGTACATGTCAAGACAACACAAACGTTCCTTGGAAACCTGTTTGCCTTCCTTCCAAACAAACAAAAACAAACTGTGGGAACCTAAGGTATTTGATCGTTTTTTGTTTTATATTAATACCACCTTATGTAAATGTCGGGCAGATTAAAGGGAGGCAGTATGTTTACCTTAACATGCTAAACCTTTTTCAGGTTTTTCAGTCATGACACACTAATAAGTAAAACATTCACATCCTCAGAAATTGTTGTCTGTTTTCAAGTCGCAAATTTTATGACATTTTCATCCTTGGCAGGCTCAAGCTACAAAGTGACTTAAAAAAGCCACAATGATGATATTTAAATATCTGCCGGAAATGTGGTTTTTGATCTAGGGTGAAATCAATCCAAATGTAGTGAAGTATTTGTAAGCCCTGAATCTATGGCTAAAATGTAGAGGACACTATGCCACCTTGGGAATTTCACCTCGGGATACGTTCGCCCAAACTGAAAGGACGCTCAGGTTTGTGAAGCTTATTGGAGCATGACACGTGTTTTAAAGAAAAAAAAAAAACACTTTATTGTTAAAAAATACTGTAATTTTTGTAAAAATTCCAAATAATTTATCCAAACAAAAATAATAAAACTGTTCAATACAAAATTACACAAAGAACTGTCAGTCTAATAAAAGGAGCAGGTATAATTACAGTATTTGGTTTTCATTCACTTAGTTAAATAGGCATAAAACTGCAGGTAAACTGAGACAAAAAAACAAAGATTAAAGACACACACACAAACATGGTTAGCATGTCTCAACTTTGCTATTTGGCACTGTTTTTTGTCCCACACTAAGTGTAACTAGGGCTGTGATGCATGCTATTGAACAGGATATGCAGATATACTTTTAAGGAAAATACACACTCATTTGTTTTTCTATCTACCCAATTACCCGATTCATATTTGCACACATTCTTTTATGTGTGTATCTTATAGTCTTTAAGTCATGACATATTAAAGATCTTTCTGTCCCACATACAAACAAACTTACACACCCTTGCTTTTATGAGGTGTACTAGCTTGTTGGAAAGCTGGCCCTAGTTACACACCCATATAACACAACCACTGTATGACTTTTTTGGCTCTGTAGAGCCAGGCCCTTTAAGGAATGTGTTTAGTGTTTATATGACCTCCTATTTCACAAGAGGCTACTCCTTAAGCAGTATTAGGTTGTCTCAGAACCCTTTCCTAGAATAATTTACTGAGCTAATGTGACCTTAGTGTTCTAAGCTTGGGTCTGTCTTTTAAACTCAGACACTAATAATACTAAGGTCACTGTATGCCATTGGATTTTTATTAATGGCAACTGAAAAGCCAGCTTATATGCAGAGCAATAAAAACATATGCAGTAAGTAAGCAGAAAAGCTAGGGGAAATTTACTGGAATATTGTTTAACACATCCTCATCATTAAGGAATGTTGAAGGTGCTTTATTTATTTGAATGTGGATTCAGCAATCTTTAAAACTATACAGTATATATCAAATATAAAACTGATAAAAGTGCTATTGAATATACATGACATATGACAATAGGATATCGCCAATAGACTAGTGGTTAGCTTACAGTATCATCGCCCATGCTCTCATTCTTATACAAATACTATCAGTTTCTGAATGCAGTCTAAGGGTTTTTTTTTTACACCTGGTCACTTCATGCGACCAGGTGTAAATGCCCTCGGAAACGTTTTCGAGATGGATATAAATCCGATCGCTCTGGTCTGGGACGCATTTCAGATGATGTTTTAGTTCAAGCCCCATACGTCAGCACTATACTCCTCCCAAACGTCACTCACAAGTGACTCACGATTCGTGCATCGTGCCAGAAACAAATAAATGTAAATGTTGTTTTTTGTAGCATAACCGTCATAAGATTTTCTGTCTTCTTTTTGATTGCATTCTGTAGAACCGCATACACCAAAGCGTGTTCCATTTCAATTACCCCGGAAATTAGGTAAAATATATTTGCATTTTGGGTGGAAGTAGAAAGATCGGATTGATATCCGATTCGCCAAGACGCATTTATGTGGCCTAATGTAAATGGAACAGTTTTAACAAATCAGATAGCTATCGGATCAGAGAAAACACATAAAGTGACCAGGTGTAAAAAGGCCCTAATAAAGCTAGACTTAAGACAAAGCCATTTAGGATTAGAATTCCCATGAAATATTTTATAACAGTCCCAAATACTTGTTCATGGGTGGTTCAGAAAACACACATAGTGTACACTTGATTAATTATACACATTAATAATTACACTATAATGATGCTCATAAAAGGTCAACAAAGTCATTACTGGGATTCCATTATCTTTAACCTCCCAGAAGTCACAATTAATCTCATTTTATTGCCTACCAACTGCTATGGTAAGAAGTAGGATTATCCAATTGAGATCATGCATTTTCTAATTTCTACACTCTGAAAATGAGTGAAAGCCAAAATGAATATCAGGACACGACGAATCAGTTCTGGGTTTAAATAATAAATATTATTTAATTATTTCCGGTGAAGTTTGTAATAAAGGTATTTTATTTTTACATTTAATTTCATGAATATAATAAGATTGGTTGATATAAGACTGTGCCTACGATAATTAAAGGATAAATTCTGAATACCACCACCACTTCTACAACTGTCTGGCATGAATCCATGACACGTTTCATTTCAACTATACATATTTTTTATCTTCTCTCCCAAATTCAGTTCCTGCCTAATTCATTTCTAGTCTTCTGGACAAGCAGAATGCTTTAAATCAGACCTTATTTCATCATAGATTAAATATTAGTTTTAAAGATTACCTTAATAAACTGATTTATAATTCTGATGGGAAAAAAAGATGGAAGTACATTGATGTAAGGTGATTTATGTGGGTATGTGAAAAAATGTCAATGTCAAATCTGACACTTATGGAGAAAATACACCTCATCTTTTTTACAAATACATCTTATTTTCCAATGCACAGTACATAGTGTACAACAAAATACTGTTACAATTATTTGCTTTTTAATAGACAAGGTTATATAATTAGTGGGTTGTGTTTGGTTGTTAGGAAGCTTGCTGATAATTTTTTTCACCTCTGAAAATAATTAAAAACATGTATTAAAATAATCATTGAGATCCATTCACAATAGTTTATCTTAACATATGCATACATATTTAAAATGCACATTTTACTTAATACTTAAAAAATGCACCCAATATTAAATAAGTTTAATCCGGCTATTCAAAAATAATGGCACATGACATTTAATTTACTTTTCTATAAAAAAAAATGTTTCTATAGTATAGAGAAATTGAAAAGCTAAAAGATATCATGCAAAGAGGTCATGGAAAAAATCATGCAAACGGGTCACATATTGTGTATGTAGACTTTAAAACAGACCACTTTTAAAATCAATGAGCAGATGTCTGGCATCATGTATTCAACCACCTATATTTGAATTGTGAAACACTCTCTTTCTATAAAAGTAAGAGATGGCCAAAGTGGTTTTGAGACTTGCTGACCTTTTGTTCTTTTATTCACTTGTGAGGTAATATCAACACCCCATAATGCTAAATAGTTATGTTATTAATAATATTGTTTTGAATATTTTTGCTAACACAAGGATTTTGTGATTTACTTAATGTTAAAGTTGATGATAATGTATTTGTGATATGCATTGTCAGATTGCATGGTCAGGGATGAGAAAACACACACACACACACACACACACACACACACACACACACACACACACACACACACACACACACACACACACACACAAACAATAATCCGTCCTGATGACTCATGTAGCTGCTGAGGTCAAAAAGCTCAGATATTTCAATGAGAGATGTACTGAGAATATCTAAATTTCAACATTCCCGTAAAAAGCTCAAATCCAGTAAAAAGCCCAGTTACAGAGTCTGACTCACACATCAGACAGGGTGGGATGTGTATGAGCACAGTCAAGGCTATTATTATTATTATTGCATACATTTTTCTGTCAGATATAATAAACAAAGCCATTTTTAATAGCTGTAGTCCCTATTTGTGCCTGAATGTGTGTGTGTGTGTGTGTGTGTGTGTGTGTGTGTGTGTGTGTGTGTGTGTGTGTGTGTGATAAAGAGACATTTACCAGTTTTTTCTTATACTTTCACACAAGCATTCATAAATGTGTGTGTCTTTATCATAGCTGAAGGGAAGAACAATACGATTGCAGATAAACAAACAAGCAAAAATGACAAGCATAATCATGCAAAGGGCATACATTAGTTCTGTGAAACAAAGCAAAACCAACGTTACTCACCTATCGAGAAGGAAAAAAGCGCCTCAGCGTCTTAAGTAAAGTTGGCCGCATATTCACAGATTTGAGTTTCCCGAGTCAATAACTCCTGAGCTAAACGCTGTTACTACACAACACGCGGTTGTAGCTGCCTCTCTACATTACTACGATAGAAAAGAGGTGTTATTTGTGTAGTAACAGCGTTTAGCTCAGGAGTTATTGACTCAGGAAAATCCAATCTGTGAATATGCGGCCAACTTCCTGCTCCTTCAGTTCTCTCAGGCGCTGGAAAGCTGATCCTATATTAACATGGGTCCTACTTCTTGCCTTATTGAAACAGAACTAAATCCAGTATTGATACCTTATTGTTTAGTGTCTCCTTTCTTCCTTATTCTGGACCATCCAAATTCGGATATTCTCTGTATCTTGTGCTTGAGCGATGGCTCTAGTTGATTTTTCCCCTTTTCTCAGCTTCAAAATGGCCGGCTTTTCTCCCATAGACAGCTAACTGTTCATATTGGTCTACCCTTTGTAACAACAAATGCAATTAATTGTCCAATCAGTGTAAGAAATCACATCTGGGTAACAAGAAATGTCTGTCAGTCATATGTTCCAATATTTTTTGATCATTTGAAAAATGATATGTTTTAAATAAAAGGTGTTTTAACACATCTAAATATAAATATCAGGAAATGAAAGTTACCTGATTCTATATTTTCTCATCAACTTCATATTATTGTGATTTTGAAATAGGATGCATATTATTTTCTCAATGTCGTAAGAACCCTTAAGCATTTGTTAAAACAGCATTATTACAAATGCAATTTAGATTTCAAACATAATATTTAACATAAACATTTTGTTGGTAAGTAAAAATGGTAACATATTACAGAATACATAACTTTTTTAAGCAGAAAATATAAATATAATGAAGGAGAAGCAACCAGCCAGAAATTTCAGAAGTGTGCCAGAATCTCAAAGAACATAATTTCAGCTTTGATTTCAAGGTATTTACAGCATGTTATCTGTATAGGAATTACAGCAAAGTGGTTTCTAAATTTTTAAGTAATTGGACCAATTAACATAATTTGGTTTTGGTTTAAAATACATATGCTTGTATATAAAAAGTTTCTACTCAAGATAAATCTCTAAGGTGATTTGTATAATTTGAATTGGGAGCCCACAAAACTGACCAAAGTAACTTCATTACCCAACTCTAAATACTTAACTTTCCCCACTTAAATACAGATGAAGCTTTTGTAAAGTTGCAAAGTGAATATGGCCTATAGGAATAGCACAGGAGGTAGTGGTCAAAATAGTAATAAAATTGTTGCTCCAAGTTTACCTGGGCTCTTAGTATTTTTGTTCATGACAGTCTTATACTGTTTTGGACTGGGTGATATTGGTACACCATATCTACATTTCTTAAACCAGGTAAGCAAATTGTCAAACTTAGCCTGTAAAATTAGCCAACCAGTGTGGAGAAAACCCTCACAAAGGAAACAAGTTGCAGTCAAAGCCTCACTAAATGGCATGACAGCAAACACCCTCATTAATTAGTCAACAGCTTAGTGACTTAGTGAGACACACACACACACACACACACACACACACACACACACACACATACACCCTCACTCACAGCTAGTGAGTGAATCATCAGGGTGTCTGGGTTCAGGTCAAAGGAGTGACCTTGTCAGGGTTGATCTCCATGGAGCCACAAGACACCCAATCTGTCAAGCCCTTCTTTTCAGCACGGTGGGAAAGCATGTTTGGCCCATGACCCCATCAACCCCTGCTCTTTAGGACTACAATTCCCAACCATTCGGCATGGCAGTCAGGTCTGCATTGGCCTGAACCAGCAAGGGTGAAGCGAAGCAGGAGTAGTGGTGCACAAAAGAGGCTCAAATGAATGGACGGTGGCTGTAGAAGTGAGAGGCCTGGGGATAAATGGGTGTTTCTCTCACAACTTCTATCCTAGTGTTTTTAGGAGAACAGAGAAAAGGAAGGGATAAAGGAGAGCATATGTCTGATGCGAGTGGCAGTAAACAGTTTCTCGCTCACAACCTCTGCTTTCTGCTCCTATCATAATGGATTTTAAAACAGTACTGTGTTTAGTCAACATCTTGAGATGGCCTTTTTTTTTTTTCACCACAACAAGGCTTGTTAATTTGTTGTAGCCTAAATAAATAAATAGATAAAAACACTGACGTGCCTTTATACTTCCACAAGCATTAATAGAATAACTAGCAGTCAGGTGTTAGTAATAAAATGTACATAGGTATTAATTAATAATCAAGAAGAGTGACTAGATCACTAAAATTGTTCTGGAGCACTCAGGTGTGTGCCAACATCATGCATAAGAAGAAAGGAAATGACCCCATAGCAGCAATTTCTGATGCTCATAAATCTGAGAAGGGTTATAAGACCATCTCAAAAATATTTTAAAATCACCATTCTAGAATGATAAGGATTGTTTTTAAATGAAAATCCTTTAAGACAATTGCTTATCTATCCTTGATTGAGCATCCCATGAAATTAATTTCAAGCTCAGACCATTTAATGTTAAGAGATATAAAGAAACAGCTGTATGAGCTGTCAACACATTCACTGTTCATGTTCATGACAACATGAACAAAAAAAAGTATGGCTTTTACTGAAAGGGTGGCTAGGAAAAATCCCTTCTCTCAAAAAGAATATGGAGCATGATGTAGGTTGGTAAATTTTTCTTAACAAATAACAAAATTTGTGATTTTGGCAACACCCAATAACAGCATATAAGTACAAAAACCTTGCACCAACTGTCAAACCAGCTGTGCATTCATTAATATAACGATGAGCGCCACTTTATACCAGAGTATTCTTGAGGCAAATTTGAGGCCATCTGTCCAGCAGCTTAAATTGCTCTGAAACTGGTCATCCAACAGTACTATGCTCCCAGTGATTTTGCTAATAAATAACAGCTTAGCAAAATAATAGCAAATTAGCACTATTACCTCACTGTGATATTGATGTGTTTCACAAGGTGTGTGGGGGTGGTGGAGGCTGATATAACTTATCAGTAGACCTACAGTATGGACTCTCTGTTGTGTTTGTGTTTCTTTGAATTTGACATAGGTCTGGCACTATTATATAATTGTGCTTGCATAACCAACTTCAATTTGATGGATAAAAGGAGAACAATTTGTTGTTAGAGCAAATGCCTCATGTTTCTTTTTTGTTGTCTTTTTGAAGTTTGCCCAAGAGTTAAAGTGAAATGAATATTATTATGTGTGCTATGTGCAAAAATGCTTTCGATACAAGGTTTGCTGTGGGTGTTAAGGCTACAAGTGCACTTTGATACGCTGCTCTGTTAAAGATGTCTCTGTAGAGATTGTCTCCATGATCTTTTTGTGTCTCTGTGGATTTCCCTAGCTGTCTCTGATTTCTTCCCACCTCCAAAAACATGCCAGAAGGTGGATTGGCTATCCTACATGGCCCTTGCAAGTGAGACTGTGCATGGTACTCTGCCATGTCCCATTCGGGATGTATTCCAACCTCACAACCAAGGTTCACAGGATAAGCTTTAGATCCACCGTGACCAGGATAAAGTGGTTACAGAAGATGGATGAATTATTGTTCTGTATTATAAGCAAGTATGGCTTCTATTCCTTGAAGTGTGTTTATCCAAGCCTAGTTAAAATGGGAACTAACAGAACACAAGATATCAAATATGTTAACTACACAAGTGCTTATAAATAGGTACAGTGTAAATTAATTGAATCATTTTTTTAGGATGCTCATCAATAGGGCCAGGTGGGGCCCATGATTTTTTATAAGCCATACAAGAAATGTTAGTATTCATAAAGTACCGCAAATTCGGGTGAATGCTATGATCTGAACATTTGAACATCAATCTTTAAAACAGCTTGATATTATCTCTAGACAAGATTGGATGAAAGTAAAAAATCTCTAAAGCTTCTCTAATTGCCTTTCAACCTAAACTCAATTGATGTTATGTCATTAATAATTTCTTGCCCCACCAAACTCTATAGTCATGAGCTGCTGTTACAATCAATACCCACTAAAGTCACTGCTTATGTAAAGGGCATGGTCAGCTGGGAAACAAATATACTGTAAAAGGCCATAAGACTGTATATTTGAAACCTAGACAGGCCACTTTAACACCATGTCTTTTAGATTGTAAACGCAAACCAGCAACATGACACACCAAAGAATTACCAGCTATTTTTAATAACATAAGTCAGAATTCTTTACAAGATGCCAATAAATTACACTAACATATCTGTATGTTTGGTAAACAGAGTTCTAGTTGATTCTTAAACTCCGTCATGTAGTAATCTGTATTTTTTTCTGGGGTCGTTGGATACTGCTGATACAAGAAGTATGACTCAGTGTTTAGTATTTGTATCCATGCCTTTGTTGTTTAGAAAAAAGTTGCAAGTTATACTTATGTTCTTTGTTAATATCAATTTTAACAATTATTACTCAAACATGAAACATCTTAGTTGCTTGACTTTATATCCTAAATAAATGTGAAAAAACATTGACATATTTACCTAACAGGTTGTGTGTACTGTATGTTTAAACATTTTAATGCTCTATTCCAAATCTATTACTTGTGAGAAAGTATAACCTTTTGGATATTCTTGGGGCAAATCACACATGCTGTGACCTTCCAATGGTCAAAAGTATGGCATATGACACAGTATTTAAGTACAATAAATACCATTATCCTACAGTCATATTTTTCTTTTTGGTCTATAAGTACATAAATACATCTGGTACATCCAATCTAGCATGCAGGTTGTCAAACATTGCCTTTTTGTGATCAGTACTTTTTGACTTCACAGAATAATACTCATCTCTGTCTCTTTATCATGTCTTAGACAGTAGCGTGAGCAGTTCAAATGCAATTGATTGGGGACTGAAAGAGAGATCTTTGTGTGTCTTGCTATCTGAATGTTCTGAATAATCTTCCATGTACTCTTCTTCCATTCACACAAAAGCCCTTTATAATGTAGGATACAAGGGTGCTTTAAGAAATCCAACCGTCTGGTGACAGTAAGTCTGGGGCAAGATGGCCATTAAATGCTGATATTTGAAGCTTGAAGTGTGTGTCAGTGTGCAGAAAATTACCTTGAGTGTATCTCTTGACATAATGGAATCAAGTCCATGTCAATCACAACCACTCCAGAATTCCAGAAAGAGGATTGATGGTATAATGGTCAAGTACTTACACATTGCGTGCATGAGTGCACACACACACACACACACACACACACACACACACACACACACACACACACACACACACACACACACACATGCACACACACAAACATGCACACAAATGTGTATCTATTGTCTTGCTAATTAGCATTTTAATAAGTAGCTTAATAAATGCTTTGATAATTAGCTATTTATTTCAAAGATGGAAAGAGTCTGTATTTAATTCAGTGTTAAGTTGCTTAGAAAATGTTTATTCTGTAGTAGTAAAAGTTGGCAATCTCTCCTTATTGCCTCCTGTAAGCTTATGAATTAATTACTGCTTACAAATTTAATTAGACCCATAAATGATGAACACAAATGAAAGAATAGGATTAAGGCTTAGATAGGATTTATCTAAGCCATCCACCACATCTTGTCAAACTGCTGCATATGCTGTCACAGGGTAGCTGAACACACTTTGAGGAAAGCACTAACCGCAATATCCATAAGCTATAAGGTGTGACAGTTAAACTTGAATATGAAACAATGTTTTTAAAAAAGCATTGCTTGACTTTATAGTATACAGTAACAGAAGTGGAACGATTTATAATTATGCTATCCAATATCACCCAGATAAGGATGGGCTCCTTTTGTGTTTTTTTCACTCTTGTAGCCTCATGTTATTCCTTGCCACAGAAATTTTAAGAATTTTTAATATCCGGATGCTATAAACTGGATACTCTTTAACAATGTCTGTTATTAAAAGTGCTATACAATTTAAAATTGAGCTGAATAAATACAGATTAAAATGTAGCCTACGTGCTTTAACAATTTCTAATTCTTATGAAGGTTTTATAGACAAATTCTTAAAAAGCATAGTGGATTTAGCTTACCTTATCTACTGATCTATCTATCTAATGATAATCTCTGGTTAGCTTACTAGCTGGTTATCAGCAGGGTAGTAAATGCAATCTTAAATTAATGTACCTTTTACTAGGTTATCTATGATTAAGCATGCACATGTATGTGGATAAGTGCCAAAACTAAGATTTGAATAAAAGCAAAATAATATCATTTTATGTGTATAGCATTAAGAATCTATCTGAGGATGCAGAGAAAATAACGATATGTTTGGATTATGTCACATAACCTTTTTATCTGAAAACTTCCACAGTTCCTGTTTATAACATTTTATTCCTGTTCTTAACTAGTGCCCCCGAAAACACTGATTACTAGTCTAATTAATTTTTAGCTTAGAACTTGTCTTTGTATGTGTGATATTTATTTTATGTTTTGCATTTATGTCTGTGGCTATTCTAATTATTTCCTTGCCTAGTCTAGTCCTGGTTAATAATAAACCCCAAATGAACTCCCAAAAAATAGACTGGGGATTTTCTCTTTTCACCTCCAAAGTATTACAAAACATCAAACCGGGATGATTTGTTTAGCTATCAGTTGGGTCAATGGTAATGTTTTCCACTGCTGCATAATGTTTTTCACATGTTTCCTTGTAACATCTCTTTTTTTCCAACCCCCCACTCCCTTTTTGCACTTTTATAATGTGTTTGTTCTTTGTATTGCTAGTCTGGACAAACTGAAAGAAATTTTATTGATTTGAGGGTTTTCCGTGACACATTGCATGCTTTGTTTAAGGTATGTTCACCTTTTGTTTCTCAATATAAAAAGTGCTTTGAATGCAATCTTAAGACTTGTGCAACACATTGATATGCCATTAATTTCACATTTACATAAATCTTCAGATTTATCTTTGGCACAATATCTGTGAAAGTGGTGGAATAATGCTTATAATGTATGGACTGTTACACATCTGATTTATGGACTGTGGCACAACAAATAAAGATGGTTTGAGCACAACTGATTAATCTGCTGTCATGCTGACTCAACTTTTTTTTTTATCTCCTTAGTCTAATAGCGACATCTGCTGCTCACCCTCCACCCCTCTAGAGGGAGCCCTCACCAAAATATTTAACTGTGTCCAGGTCAGTTTACTTCCTGTTTTTAGACCCTTAAACTATGCTCAGGCATAGCTTTGTGCAAAGTATTTTCATCTCAACTGTGTACCAAGCCATTCACTATTGCCATTATGATTGCTTATTTTGACACTGTTTTGTACCAAGGCTCTCTTCCACTATGTCTTCTGATCCTATGGCCTATAGAGGATATAGTGTCTTACAGGGAAACCCAGGGTACTCCTAGAACTCGCTGACTCACTTGTCAATGGGCCTCGCCTTTTGAATACATCCTGGGATACCAGCCTTCCTTGTTTCCCTAGTCAGGAGACCCATCAGATGCACCTTCAGAATCAGATTCAGATTCAGAATCAGAATGAGCTTTATTGCCAGGCATGTTTTCACATGCGAGGAATTTGTTTTAGTGACAAAAGCTCCACAGTGTAACAGAATGACATATACCAGGGGTGTCAAACTCAGGCCCGCGGGCCAAATATAATTACACCAAATCATATCAAATGTGCATTACAGCTGGCTAGCCGCATGCTCCGCTGATACTACAAATCCCAGAATGCCTTGCCACTGTATTGACGCGTAGTCCCTGAACGGCAGACACTAAATTCCAGGGGTTTCGTTACCACGATGTAAAGTGGACGTGTTTCCGGAGGTCTTGGAAAAAGGCCTTCTTTAAAAAAAACAGCATACTACGAAGGACAAAACAGGCGCACAGGTAGATTTATTTTAGAAAATAAATAAACAACCAAAAACTACTGTTACAGTATGGTTAGGGGTAGGGATAGGGTTAGATTATCAAATAGGCCACGCCTACCTGATGACACAATATCTGTTACGCTGTACTGAAATCCCTGGAAATAAGTGCCTGCCAGTCACGAACAGCAAGCGCCCCTCATTCTCTGTTGACAGTCATTAACAACCATGCTACAGTCACATCGGGCAAGTTAATAGAGGGCTGCATTGGGATTGGGCTCCCGCGGGACCCGCAGGACCCAACGCAAATCTCGCGGGAGCGGGCGGTTTCACCTTTGCCCCGGGCAGGAGTGGGCGGTCAGAAAATTTTGTGGGAGATCCGCGGGACCCGGTGGGATTTGGCATGTAGCCTAATAATAAGAATGGAGTCAACACATGACGTTGAGAAGAAGATTAGTATTAGCATTAGTATTAATTTGTCTTATTTAAATGCAATCATGTTTAATTCTGTTATTCTGGACATTAGCCTGAACTAATAATTACTGTAGTCTGATCATTTGTATACAATCATTGTGGGTGCGGGCGGGAGTGGAACACGCAGCTTGCGGGCGCGGGCAGTCCTGGTCAGAAATCCAGCGGGAGCGGGAGCAGGAGGGTGCGGGTTTATAAAAACAGTCCCGCACAGGGCTCTACAAGTTAATTCCACCCTCCACAAAAATGGCCAAATGAAATATGGACAATAGGATCTTGCAAGGCAGGTGGGAGGCAGATTATATGTTCACGAATATAAAGGACAGACCTGTTTGTCTTGTGTTAACGTGTCTGTAACGAAAGAATATAACATAAGAAGACAGTATGAAACGAAACATTATGAGAAGTATAAGGACCTGGATGTAAAGCAGAAGCTCCAGAAGGCGGAGCAGATGAAAAAAAGTCTGGTTTCCCGGCAGACTATGTTCATGAAAGCAAAATCAAAAAGTGAAGCTGCTGTAAAGGCTGTAAAGCGTTATTGTGGCAGCAGAGACTGCAAAATCTGCCCGGCCCTTCAATGAGGGAAAGTTTGTCAAAAAGTGTATGGTCAAAGTTTGTGAAATGAACACCACTGATGTCTTTTACTGTATTTCAAATTTAATTTCTTATGTGTTTGTAATATCAAGTTCTGGTTGTTCCAAATCCTCTGTTTAAGCAAAACTAAAGTTTGTTTCCATATGGAAAAGGATGAACATTACATATCAGTTGCAGTTAATTTTTCAATAAATATTCAGTTTGGCCCGTGATTTTATCTCAGTTTTATATTTTGGCCCACTGTGAATTTGAGTTTGACACCCCTGAGATATACAATATAGACAAAATTGTATGTACACATGTACAGGTTTGAAATGTGCAATTGAAATATACATATACAAATATAGGCAATTTGTATGTACAAATGTGCAAGTGTGAAAAATGTCCAATTGAAGTATACAGTATATACAATTTGTATGTACAAATATGCAATTGTGAAATGTGCAATTGAAGAATGCAATGAAGTGTTGTGTGTTCCATGTGTGTTAATTGTTCATCAGATGGATTACCTGAGGGAAGAAACTGTTCCTATGTCTGGTCGTTCTGGTGCTCAGTGCTCTGTAGCATCGACCAGACAGTTATCAGAGAGTTATCCAGCACCAACATCTGGGAGCCAATTGCTGGAGACACCTCCACTTGTTATCAACTTTGTCAAATTGTCTGTCTCTCAACCAAGGACATCAATCTTAAGTTTCCATGTCAAAAACATCCACAGGAACACCAACCCCATCTATTCATTTTTCTATAACTTGACAACTCCAGTATTTTGTATACTGGGAGGAGTACAGTCTTGAGGAAAGGTGCTGGTTCATTGCCAAATAAATTTTGGACTCTCTCACCCTCACTCACCGCTGACATTCACAGAGCATGCAAGGAGAACACCAGGAGGTGTTCCTAGGAGCAGGGGTTCTGTAATGACCACATTTGGTGTTCACCCTCCTGCCCACCAGAGGAAGCCCTCACCAGAATATTGAACTTTGTCCAGGTCAAAGTTTTCCTCTTATTTTCAGACATTTAACCTATGCTGTGCAAAGTATTGTCGGTTACACTGTGTAGCAAGCTGTTCATTGTTGGCATTGTGATTCTTGACCCTGTTCCGTCTTTCTGTATTTTTCTAATTTTCAGGTGGTGTTTTGTGGGATAGTTTGCCATGGATAGTTTGATTGTTTGAATTTGCCTACTGTTTGGGATTGTTTGCTTTGTTTTTTTCTTAATAAACTCTCCATATATAATTTCTGCTTCTTCCGCTTTTGATGGATCATTACAATTAGACAGCATCAATATTTTTGATAATATTTTTATATTACACTGGTTCTACAACAAATAATTTATTTTAACCTAATTACCTTTACATGTAAAGAATGCTTTCTAGTATCTAACAAAATTCTATGCATATTTCTTTAGTTAAAGGAAAAGAATACCATTAAACTAAATCCCCTGGTTAGAGCCAGTTAGTACAATAAAAAATAAAACGGAATAGTTTTGATACAGGTTGTCCTTCTACCTTGAGGGATGTTGGGTCAAGTTGAGCCAAGCCAGACACTTAAAGGGCATGTGGGGCATAACAGGGTGTGATAAGTGCCCTTAGGTATGTGGGATTGGTTCTTTTTTGCTTTGTAGGTAAGCATTTTTTTTTATCTGATGTGGGCAGTCACAGAAAGCCTGTGAAGGGACCAGAACAATATGTGAAGACTGAAAACAAGTGTTTCAATTGCATTTTAATCATTTTTAGCAGCTGGATGACATGGAATGCCAGGAATGAGATTCAGTAGTCCAGTCTTGCTTCCAAGTGCATCCGAGTAGCTTCTATGGATAGAAATTACTGGATCCTCTTAATATTAGAGGTTTAAAGTTACACGTGCATGATCAATCCAGGTTAGGTAAGGTGAGAAGCATAGTTGGTTGTCCAGAACTACTATGAATACCAAACTTTTCTATGGTTTGATCTGAGGGCTGTCCAGGGAGATCACAAGATCTTGATGTGGGTCTGTATCTCTTGGGATATACAACAGAGGTTCCAGCACTGAAAATTGTGAGACATTAGAAAAAGTCTGAATGGAGCAGAAATATATCTCCTCCGTCACCTGATATGACCGTCTTCTAGTTAAACAGCAAGCCACTGCTTGCAACCAGCATGTTGTGCCACTAATATCAAGACCCCTGTGAGTGTGGACAGGACAGTTTTGTGATTGACAGTTTCAAGGTCGCATAAAGGTCAAGGCGGTTGAAGACAAATGACAGACCTACTTACATGAACCATGAATGGGGGTCATGGGAGCCTTTATTATCACCACATATACTGTACATGCAAACAGCACCATGGAATTCTTTTCTTCACATATCCCAACTGAGGAAGTTAGGGTCAGCACGCAGGGGCAGCTACTGTAAAATACAGTGACTAATTGACTAATAAAATTCTGACATTGCTCTTGAATTATGGTTCAACATAGAACTATTGTTCTAGTATTCAGGTATTTTGGCCCACTCCTTTTGACCAAATTGCTTCAGCTGTCTCAGGTTTAAAGAGTACTCCAGATTGCACAGATGTTCAATAGGATTTAGATCAGGGCTCATAGAAAGCCACTTCAGAATAGTCCAATGTTTTGTTCTTAGCCATTCTTGGGTGTTTTTAGCTGTGTGTTTTGGGACATTTATCCTGTTGTTGGACCCTGTGACTGAGACCAAGCTTTTTGACACTGGGCAGCACATTTTTCTCCAGAATGCTTTGATAGTCTTAAGATTTCAGTGTACCCTCCACAGATTCAAGACACCCTGGCCAGGTGAAGTAAAACAGCCCCAGAACATAACCAAGCCTCTTCCATGTTTCATTGTAGGTGCAGTGGTCTTTTCTTTGTAAGCTTCATCTTTGTTTCTGTGAACATAAAGCTGATGTCTCCTCTGTCTCAAAGGTTTGTTTGTCTCATCTGTTTAAAGGACATTCTCTCAGAAGCATTGTGACTTGTAAATATGCATTTTGGCAAATTCCAGTCTCATTTTTAGGATTTCTAGTCTCATTTTATGTACCTTAAACTTTTGAATAATATGTGGATGTCAACGGGATGCGGGGATAAAACAGACCCAAATGCAGGATAGCTAAAAAAAAAACAGGATTTAATAAATAAAAAAATACAGAACAGAACACAGACTAAAGACTAGACAGCAACAGGACAATGACAGGACAACAGAGGATTCCGTGCTGCTTAAGGCAACGCGGCTCGACTAAATACTAATCACAATTAGACTCATCTCACACCTCCAGGGTCGGGGTTCGATTCCCGCCTCCTTATTACAAATCATGAACCATCTACAGTATTAGTATTATACAAATCAGACATGATAGAGCTAGCTTATGCTGTCTTTCAGGGGTGGAAAGTCATTCCAAATCAGGCATTTGGAAGATTAAACAAAGTAAGTGAGAATATTTTCCAGTGTCTGAACATTTGTGGAAAGTCATTTTTCTCTAATACTTTTAAAACCGCTGAAAAATGTTACTGAATGTTAGGATTTCTGCAAGATGCAGAAGTTTGATATTATATTTGGCAAATCGTACACAAAGGGGGGATGTTAAATGGCACAAGAGAAAATTATAGAGAGGACAAGTGAGAGAGCGTGAGAGAGCTATTTTCAACTCTCCTAATGTTTCGTAGTTGACACATTCCTGGGCTGAGCTACAAAAAAGAGCTAGAACTCATGACACATTGAGTCAATGCAAAACACCTCCCACATGAGAACAGTATGAGTTGGCAGCAGAAATGGTGGCATGTCATCAACGACTGGCAGATCAATTAAATGAGCATAATTGGATTTTGATTGTGCTCTGTGTTTATAGCCATGGATGGCTGCACAAACTGGGTACATTCTTATTAAAAAGGATCTTTATGAGCTCTTTGTAACCAAGCAGGCAGGTAAAGCAAAGATCGACAAAAAAAGTCAATTTCAGAGTAGGCATGATCAAAACACGGTTTAAACATGCTCAGGAATTGGGACTCCACCACTACATATACCAATCCATGAGATGGAATATTTGATTGCCCCATTCCCTAATAGCAGCTTCCCAAGTTTGCTGACTTGTCCTCATCCATCTGTTGGCTTCTGTCATTCCATTTCACACGTGTGTGGTGAACTGTACTCCCCAGCACAAAATAATTTCTTCCAGGATGACATGAGATGCTAAGCTACATTTGACTAAGATGTCACTGTGTGAGTTGGTCTATCATGGAGGTTATCTTAGGATTGAGGGTCCTCCTCCTACTTTGTAACTATTGTTTTCATTCTTCTCATGTAGCTTTGATAGGTAACACCTGCCCTGTTCTGACATCAAAGTGTATTTTGGCATAAGTTAGTTTCCTGGAATGAAAGGAACAGGAATTTATCTTGGGAGGATTTCCTTGATGTTGAGAAAAAAATGCTTCAGGTGCCACTTTTTGATCACCCTCTATGATAAAGGGCTGTGAGTAATCAGGATGTTGGAGTATTAGAGCACTGGTAAAGGCGTTTTCCCTTTAAGAAGGATATTAGTTCGACAGCAACCAAGCTGGTTTCTCATATAAACCTCTCATTGACTATAATTTTGACCTGAATGGGGAAAGGAGAAAAGCGGAGATCCACCCCATCCCGGGACCAACCGATGAGTCCATGCCTGTCAGTCAGTTGCACACCGCTGCCCCCAAAGCCACTGGCCTGAGCTTATGTCCTCCCTCCCACAGTAAAGCCGGCACATACTATTGAGGTCTTGTGTGTTCATGACAATACCTGCCTCACAGGTTATAATCCAGGGCCATATGGGGTAATGGCCGATGCTGGTGGGCCTCATCCCACTCCTCCCTGTGCCCCTGCTCCTAAGGACATGATTGGCCTGTTTTTGTGGCAGCCATAAACACCGCCACTACCCAGTAGCAGGAAGGGAAAAGGAAGACCCAGGGCCAGCTGGGGTGCTTGGCCCGCAATGGACACAACACTGACGGATCCTCTCCAGGGGACATTTAGGCCTGAAAAACACACTGGAAAAGCCGTGGGACTGGTTCACCTGGCCCGGTATGAACAAAGGTGTGAAGTGATAGCCTTCTGCAGGGCCTGCTACCAGTGCAAGTGAACCACCCCCTAAAACCCTGTGCTGGCCTCTCTCTTCCCCGTCACCGACATCGGTGTCCCATTTGATAGCATAGGCACGGATCTCTTCAGGCTGTTATCGGAGTCAGCCCTAGGTCACGAATACATCTTGGTTATCGTGCATTATGCCACCTGATAAACCAAGGTGGTCTCACTTCGGAAAGCCACCTCCCCGAACATTGCCAGAGAGCTCCTTATACTCTTCAGCCGAATCAGAATCCCCCCCAACGACATTTCACGGACCAAGGTATGCCTTTTATGTCTCCTTAAATGGTGGATCTGTGTTGAGTGATGCAGGTCAAACACCTGAGATCGTCTGTCTACCACCCTCAGACTGATGGGCTTGTGAAGCAGTTGAATTAGACCCTGAAATGGATGCTGCGTAAGGTTGTAGACAAGAGCGGACAAAACTCGGACCAAAACTCTTCCCTATGTCCTCTTTGTCGTCCGTAAAGCTCCACATACTTCCAGTGGCTTTACATCCCATTCAAACTACTGTTCGGGCGGTGACCTCGGAGACTGCTGAATATGGCCCCAAAAGCATGGGAGGAGCAGCCCTCGCCATTCCGGTCCATCACCAATTTTGTTCAGGATATGCAGGCAAGCATCAATTGACTGGGCCTGATAGTGAAGAAGCACCTGGAGGCAGTCTATGGGCCCAGCAACAATCATACAATCGGCCGGCCCAGCCCAGATAGTTCTGGCATGGCAAACAGGTGATGTTGCTGGTCCCCAATGCTGCCTGCAAATTCCTGGTGATATGGCAGGGCCCATACACAGTCCTTGAGAGGGTGAAACCTGTGAACTAGAGGCTACAGCAGCCAGGTAAGTGCACAGACACACAAATCTATCATATTAACATCTTGAAGAAGTGGATATCCTCTGGGCTGGTTATCTCTTCATTTGCTTCTCATGTCACAGATCCCCAAGAATGTGCCCTGGTGGAGAGGAGGAATGAACTCACCCCAGCCCAGCAGCAGGATCTCGCGGAACTTGTGGACCAGTACGAAGACATTTTTTCATCTGTGCTGGGACTCACCCAACTGGTGCAACATGAGATCAAAACCTTTCCCGGGATGGTGGTACAGCAACGTCTCTATTGGGTCCTGGAGGCCCGCCACTAGGCCATAGAAGAAGAAGTGGAACAGATGCTGCGAGACAGTGTCATTGAGGAGTCCACCCGTGGTCCAGCCTTATCGTGGTGGTGCTGATGTGGTGTGGTGTGCAATGACTTTCGGAGGCTTAATCGGGTATCAGAGTTTGACAGCTATCCCCTCCTCCGAGTGGATGACCTCATGGAGTTCCTGAGGAGGGCCCGGTTCAATTTCCACCGGCAGTACCGGGTTCTTCCTTTTGGCCTGCATGGGGTGCCCGCCACCTTCCAGTGCCTCATGGACATTGTCCTCTGCCCCTTCTCAAATGACAAAAGATGTCATCATTCACTCCGTCACATGCTTGGATGACCTGTTCCATATGGGGAAGGTTCTGAGAGCCCTCTGGAAGGCTGAGCTAATGGCAAACCCCCACAAGTGCCACCTGGGACTGTCTGAGATACAATACCTAGGCTACTGTGTCGGACGGGGGCTGCTGAAATCAAAGGAGAAAAAGATTGAGGCCCTCGGTGGGTACCCCCACCCCATGACCAAGAAACAGGTATGTGCCTTTTTGGGCCTAGCGGGTTACTATCGATGCTTCGTTCAAAATTCTCCTCTTTATCCTCCCCCTTTCAGAGTTGGTGGGACAAAGGGACAGCCAGACCGGGTGCAGTGGATGGACGATACAGAGCAGGCATTCCTCCACCTCCAGAAGGACCTCATCTCTCACCTCGTTGTTTGGGAACCCTGAATTTGGCCTCCCCGTATTCTTGCAGATGGATGCTTCAGAGACCATGCTAGGTGCTGTCCTCTCACAGAAGTCCAAAGGGGAGGAGCACCCTGTCCTCTTTATCTCCAGGAAGCTGACTACCGCCGAGAAGAATGCGGCTATGGAGCAGAAAGCTCATGCAATGAAGTGGACCAATGAGGACCTGCACTACTACCTGGCAGGGAGGCACTTCACCCCAGTGACCGAACATGCCCCCTACAGTGGATGTCCAATGCAAAGGACATCATTGCCCGGGTAACTCCATGGTTTCTCTAGTTGAAAGTCTTCTCTATTCAGGTCCAGCACAGAGCCAGGAGCCAACATGGAAATGCGGATGGCCTCTCACGGCGCTAAAGTTCAAGGCAAGACGGCTAAACTCCCGCCAAAAAGACGGTTGCAAATCAGGAGCGCCGCTGTTGCACTCACCCTCCGGCAAGAGCACACAAAAGAGAGCTAGGCTCAGCAGTGGCACAGAGGTAAAACAGGGACAATTCAGCTGGGATTAATGTACTGTCTCTCTGTGCTTTTTTTTTTTTTTTTTTGACTCCCCATGAGAAAGAAGGGATTCACCTGGACGCAGCTGAGCTCTCGCCATGCTCCTGGGGAGAAAGGAAAGCACCTACTCACCCCCACTGCTGCTGGCTAGACTTCCTCATCTCTTGACCAGAATATTGAACTGATTATTATTGCTGAGAAGAGTGTTAAAAAATTTACTTTGGTTATTTTCTTGTGCTCACAACTATTTATTTGGGCTATTCTTCCGTGTTCTGCTGTAAAATATCTTACAGTTGGTTTTAATTCATTTTCGATTAATTAATTTATGCAGCACCTGACACATGTGATATAACATGTTTTTTTAAGGACCATTAAGAAACTCTCATTGATGAAGGATTTAAATATCGGGGTGTCATCTAGACTAAAAGACATTAACTAATATGAACAATTTCCGTAAGTGGTTGTGTATACAATAGTTATAATTTCCTTTCATAACTTTATTAAAGACAGATGAGGTTATATGCACTAGTTAAATAGAGATGTGTAAAGATTTTGTAGCTGAAGGAACAGAATGATGTTGATCTGCTGTGTGGAGGTGAGGAGCCAAGTATTGTCCATGGACAATAAAGAGGCTGTAGTGTTCTCGTGCAGTGTGTTGGAACGCTGACTAAACACAGAGTTAAACCGTAGCCAATGAAGACAGAGTCGTAGTAAGATTTACCTTTTACTGTCACTCTCTCATTTACATTGTACGGTGAAAACTGCAATAAGACAAAACAACAATATTCAGAGTCTTGGCTAACATTGCATTATAAATTAACAAAGACAAACTGCTATTTGCTATTAGCATCGCTAAAGCTTAAACAGGGTGGTTACAACCATTTTTAACGGCACATCGCCTTTTAGAACAAATAATCTCTAATATATGATCTTTAACGTGTGTGATATCGTATTAATGAACTTACGGCATTGCCTCTATGATGTTTTTAGTGGATGCGCTGGATACTATAAAGAGCACGCCATGCCGGTTTCATTGCAAGATTGAGCACTGAGCGCTAACCGGAAGTGGCGAAACCGGAAGTAGCAAAACCGGAAGTGACATCGCATAAAACGAACCATATATTTTTACCAATTAAGTAGATAAAGTAATTATAAACTTTACATTTTTATAGAGGAATATTTATCAAAAATATTTAAAGCACACATATAAATATTAAAGTCCTTACAGGACAACACAGAGGCCTTAATTGGAAACCTCTGTAAGATCAGGATAAGCAGCAGGAATCTGAATGTTGCTCTAGAATTTATAGATTTATCTTGTGCAGTGTGTCATGAGATTGGGGGACACACATCAAAACAGTGTGCGATCAGATTCTCTCTAAGACATGGATGGGTTGTGATCTGAGCACTATTGGGTTTTTTATTTTGATAATTAAGAATAATTGCAATATTGTGTCTGTGGCTGGTTTGGCAAGAGAAAATAGTCACATGGTTACTTTTTCTTTTTCTAAAGGAGTGCCTAAGGTTTAAGATTGTGAGAGGCCTGTTTAATACAATGAGAAGGATTTCTAATTGTCTTAACAACTGGCCAGACCAGAGTCAATATGGTGGAAAAAGTTAAAACTTTAAAACTAAGAGTTTCCTTGTAGTCATTTTCAGTCAGACAGTGATAGGAGGGCTCACCTGGTCGACTGCTCTTTTTTTGGTCACTTGAAAATTAACATGTTAATGTTAAGTCTTTCCACAATATATTTCCAATTATCTATTGTCATTAAAGTTTTAAACTTTCAATGGAAATCATTTTAATACAGGTTTATTACAACTACTTTTAACCATTACTGGCCATTAAGTCAGAGCATATTCTTAGCTGCATCCTTTCCAAAAATAGGATTTTCAAAGGCTTCTCTGAATCCTTTTGTTTACTTTAAAAATATATACTTAATCATTGTCTGATCAAAGATGCAGTGACCAAAAGTTAGTTCTTCTGGTTAGCATTCCAGTCTAATAGCACAAGTCCAATTTTATCGAGGTCCCTAGGATAGATAGATGGATAGTTTGCAAATATAAAAGAGTAAAGAGTAAATAGTTTTCCAGAGAACCATTTGCAACTGCCATCTACCAACACAGCAACTCCACATTAAATGCCATTTGTTGGATGATGAGTTGTAATTTCCTTAAAGACCATGACCTTTATATTGTAGATTTACAATTTTACATTATCATCACTTGCAACACTCATTGCTTGCTTATTTTAAGAGTGCATAAAAAGAATCAGGAACAGACCTGCTCTTGGAAAAAATGTAAAAAGTTCCAAAAGAAAGAAATCAGTAGATAATTGCATAGAAACATTCTATAATTGCATGTTGTTTGTTGAATGCAACATTATTTTTAGAATATCATACATACAATATCATACATTTGCCCTCCCTATCAGCAGATGTAATGCTCACCTGAATTCTATCTTGAGCTCTGCCCTCACACACTTTCTTTACACTTCCTAATTATTCAATATATAAATGGTTAATGAGTCTTCATTCAGTCCAAAGTCTTGGCAATACTGACATATTCTGTAGGATCTAAGCCATGGGCCTTTTGGTTATCTTGTCTTGCATTGTTTTTGATATTTGTTTGTTGAATAAGCATCTGGCCTTGATAAATTTCCCATATTCTTTTCTGATCTCTGCCTGCCTTTTCAATGCTGCTATTTGGATTGTGATTTCAACTGTGTCTGACTGATTTTCCTAAAACCTTCTGCACATGCATCTTCATTCTGTCTTGTAGTGCCGTTTTTGTTTTGTTGTTAGTGACTGTTTTTGCAGAGGAAACTTTTTGCTTTGTAATTCTGTTCACAATTAGGAACCTTAACTCATATCTGGATCAATCTGGCCATTTATCCATGACCTCTCTTATCTAAGACATTTCCACCCACAGAACTCAATGTTTTTTGTTTCACACACCATTTTTATCTGTATGTGAAATTCCCAGGAGATCAGAAGTTTCTGAAATACTTAAACCAGCCCTGCACCAACAACCATGACAATGTAAAAGTCACTAAGACCAGACTTTCCCAATCTATGGTTGAGACCAGACTTTCCCCAATTAGTCTTTAAAATCATAGTCGCTCCCATAATAAGGACACTCATGCTTTTTCTCCTTTACTCCAAAGCTCTGAGTTTGGAATTTTGCATCCTCTGGTGTATACAAAAAAAGTCATGTGTATTCTTGAGGTACCCAACAAATTGTCAAATATTATTAGCCAAAAGAGGACACAATCTTTGGTTTGAGACAAAAACAGTAATTTAGGAAATATTTTCATGATGATTTGTAACACTGGTACTTTTGGAAAACATTGTTTTTTTAAAGACAGTCTGACAGAGTAGATACCATTGAATGAGATGCAGTGACTTGGTATATTATGGGAAAATGACAGCTTGGAACATTCATAGACGATCCAATTACACTTTGATTTTTGAGGAAAATTGCCCTAAATAACTACAGTATATCAGCACTTGGACGATAATGTGTTGAAAATAATTATGGTGGTGGAATACAGTACTATGCAAAGAAAGGCAGTGGAAAGGAAAACCATTGTGGAAAAACACTTCACTTTAAAAATAGTATTTTTGTGAGTGCAAATATCCAATGTTTGTGTGTGTGTGTATGTGTGTGTGTGTGTGTGTGTGTGTGTGTGTGTGTGTGTGTGTGTGTGTGTGTGTGTGTGTGTGTGTGTGTGTGTGTGTGTAAAAACTGAAATCAATGTACATTAACATGAGCTTTAAAAAAGACAGAGTACATTGTGTTTGTATGTGTTGTACTGTATGTTAGCATTTTTTCCACTTTACTTTCTTTTACAATGTTCTTCACCTCTATAACAACCACAGTCTCATCTACAATTGTAATGAGATATGTTACATTTTTCATCTACATTATATTTTCATCTAATATTTCATCTACACATTATGTATATGTTTGAGTTGGAGGTGGTTGAGCAGTGACTTAAATATTGAAATACCTTCAGTTCTGATCATTTAAAAATGTCTATATTGCAGTAAGAAATGCTCAAGGGTGTTTCACAACATGGTTCTCGCTATCTCTCTGAGTCACTCACTTGTGTGTAAACAGCAACTTAAAATATATGCTTTACATTATCTCATTTATTCAACCACTTACAAATGAAGCCTGCACAGCGGAGTCCATTCTATCAGGTTGAATTAAATGAGGCCTGGAGAGACATTGACATTTAATGTGAACACTGGATGCCTCTATGAATAAATAACAAATGAAAATTATGTGAAAGACCCATTGGTTAAATAATCATAAAAAGAAACAAGGCAAATTAATGGTTAGAGTTGCAAAAGACACAAATAATTGTTTTTTTTCTATATCTTTAAAACCCTACATTATGTTGTCCTTATCACAAATGAAAGTATTCCACTAAACCAGAGGCAAAATTACCATGAACATGGAACAAAGAAATGAAATGGCACTAAACATAAGTAATTAATTCAGTGGTAAGAGGGGGGCAAGAATTTGCAATTGAATGATAATGGGCAAGGCATTTTCAGTATTCTTAATCATCTGTTCCTTTTAAAAAGAAACCGTTAATCTTTTGTTTACCCATATATGAAACATTTGCATATCCCTAATTAAAAAAGTTTTCAGTTTGAACACCCTTAAATTTTTTTTATTCTTTTTATCCAAAAACAATGATTTCTCAGATAAATTTGCAACATGTCGCTCCACACGTCCTAATTCTTTACAATCCTCATCATCCTCTCTCCCTCCCTCTATCCATCTCTCATTCATTTGCATTGTGCCCCCTGTATAGTGATTATTATTATTTCCCTTCTTCTTTTAGGAGTTGCCATGGTGTCTGTGAGTGAGGGTGGTCCTGACTTGCTCTTTTAGCAACAAGTACAAAAAGCAAAGCCCTGAAAGAGAGGAGCAGTGGGGTAAAAAGATTGATGGAAAAAAACAGAGAGTACAGGGGGCAGGGGGTGGAGGGTGTAAGTGGTTGTCCAAATGGGGGTCACTAATTTGCACAGTGCTTCTCTTTTGGAAAAGGCAGTTAGTAGAGGGAGTCCCATTTGTCTGTAGGGGCTCTCACTGTGTGCTGGGAACATTTATTTGTGATTTAGGTTTCATTTAGTATTCAGTAAGGCTATCATCAAACAGCAGGAAAGAAAAGTGAAGCAACCTCTGCTGTGCACAGTGGAGGGTTACATTACATCACATTCAGTTGTCTTTAGAGTTGTTGTTTTTTTCAGTTTAGAAGGACCATTGTGTTTACAATGTAGCATATAATAAATATAATAAAAAAACTGCTTTGACATTTCAAGGTTTGGTAATAAACTATTTAAAATTGGATAATACATACAGTAGTGACTAATAAAATATGTATTAATATTTTTTAATACTGTGTATTGATTGAAATTTGAATTTGAAAACATACATTTGAAAGATTATCAGGGAATTTCTTCATAGCAAATAAATCAGCCAAAAATGAATGTCACAGCTTCAGGACAAAAAAAAATCCTTGCATGTTATGTAAATTAGAACACAAGCCTAAATACACAGTATAATGTGTCATGGACAAAGAAGCTCACAAACTGACAGCTGTAAATTAGTGCCATGCACATTCCTTGAAGAAGTACGCTCTGTCATGTAAGGTGTGGTTTTATGGGATTTATTTTTCAACCAAGGATGTATTTTTTTATTAAATATGATAACTATAATAAGTATATTATTTATTGTATTTATACTCTAAAATGTGTAATAATATCGGAATAATATGGGAGTATTTAGAGTACTAGTTAAGGATGAAAAAACTCAAACTTTGTGGGTTTGTTTAGTTGATTATTATTATTATTATTATTATTATTATTATTATTATTATTATTATTATTATTATTATTATTATTATTTTGCCAACCTTAGTTTGAGCAAAAATACTGTAGTATAGCCCAAATTTAATTCCCATAGTCTTTTCATTGAAACAAAATTGTCATAAATCATTGCATTTCTTTTCCTTTCTTTTTTCTTAAAGCATAGAAATTGCTCAGTGGAACAAACACTTTCAAAAGACATTGCTTTTTTCTGTTTGTCAACCAGCAATTCCCAACATAATAGGCAAAAAGGAACAAAAATGAAGATAAATAAAAAAAAAAAAGAAAAAATAGAAAAAAAAATGTAACTCAATGCTAATAATTTGTTAGGACTTTGAATTAAATCCAACATTGGAAAGTTGTTTGCAAATAACACTGAAATTGGTCTAGGCCTGAGTTCTGGTCAGAATGTTGTAACAGTCTTGTCTTGGTTTACAATAGGTATATGGTGTAAAGAATCTGAAGACCCCTCTATGCACCGCTGTCTCATTCTAAATTTTTGATAATGTTATCATACAATACATTTTCTAATCTTGCATCAGTTGCACAGGTTGATGACTATAAGTGAACATAACTGTAAACTAAAATACTCAAAATAGTTTAATGTATGGCCACTTACTGTAAGTGCTTTATAGTGCAATTTAAATGCATTTACATTTATGAATAATACATGTGTCAGTTGAGATGTGGGTTTGAGAGCTACATATATCTTACACAAAACGTAATGTATAATAGATAAGCAAAACGGTATTTGAAGCTGGCATTATTGCACAAGTGCTTCTCAGGAGCAATATGAAATTGATGCAAACATAAAACACACACACACACACACACACACACACACACACACACACACACACACACACACACACACACACACACACACACACACACACACACACAAATATGCACTTGGTCTTTAATGTGTATAAAAAAAATCCAGCTTTGCAACTAAAAAGTGGAAGAGAGTTTATTTGTTATATTGTTACAGTTTTCCCTTTCCTCCTTACACAGCCCTTGCTTCCCTTTTTCTGTCTGCAAGGATAATTAGAATCATGTGTGTGTTTGTGTGTGTGTGTGATTCACTGCTATGGGAGAATAACCAGGAACTTGTTTGTTAAGAGTACCAGGTTCTACTTTGACAGTGTGCATAATTGGGATCTCAGGTATGTGGTGCACCAAGTCTGGAACCTCGAGAGATCTTCAGAGAAGTGCCATGGCCTAAGACGTACAGTAAGTGTGTGTGCATGTGTGTGAGCAGAGAGTAGAAGCTGTCACGTTATATCTTTAACACATCTCAATTTTCACCCTTTGCCTCTTCCTGTCATTATTTCCATATTTGCATCTCTGCCTTCCTTCTTCTCTGTGTCGTGTTTGACAGTGTTGAGTAGAAAATGCAGATTCTCAGTCAGAGGTGTCTCCTAATAGCCTTCTTCAGCTTTCAGCATTTTGCCTGTCCGCTCTACTTCCTTTTTTTCACTGCAGAAAGTAGGCCATGCTACACTATCGGTTTGTGGTTTCCTCTCCTCGTTAAAGCAATTGTCTGTCATTTTTCAGATTTGTATAGCTGGTTGCTCCATTTGCATGCACTTTACATTAAACTTATGCTTGCAGCATAGAAAACAACCTGCAACATTCTTATGATAGTGTTGTGCTTTTTTTCTTGAGACATTTTCCAGCACTTGTATTAAACTGTAGTAAAATGTACCAGCCCAAAAAAGAAATCTTCTAAAATATGGATACATTTGTCTATTTCTATGATAATTCTATTCCTGATATATATATAATTTCCTTTCAAAGACAGAGAGATGCCCACAGATGTCAGAAGCTCATTTTACATCCCATCAGTCAACCAATAGCTCTCCTCAGTGCCAGTCTGTGAATGATAGAAAGCCCTGGAGGCAGGCTGGTGGAAAATGAGCCTCAGTTTAATTCCTTGTGCAGATCTGAGAGCTTTCATATTGATGATGTGATTATTAAACTAATTAGTGGATTTGTGCCAAGTAGAGGGTTCAAACCTGACAGGAATAGCTGACTTAATCTAGTGAAATTCTGAAGAATTGTCATGTTGCTGTAATGCATTTTGTAATAAAATTGACTCAATACAGATGCATTATGTCAATTTCTGGTTTCACACTGATCACCTTTTGCACACAGGTTAGCTTTACTCCTGATCACACTTTCATTTACACTAAAAAAATGTATATATAACAAGTGATTTTTTTTTTACAGAAAACCTTTATTAGAATATTTTTCGTCTGTTGCAACAACAAGCCCTTGCAGTCTACTTGGTAGTACCTCTCAGGCTGTACAGGCTTTGTCTTCATCAGCTCTGTAATTTGTTGAGTGAATATAATTCTTCATTATGGATATAGCAGGGTTCGGGAGAACATGCTTTTGCCTAGGGCTGCCAGGCCTGAGCCTCTATTATGTCTTGGCACAAGAATCATTTATTATGATTAGGATGCTGTAAAGTGAAGGTCTGGCAACATAGGAAGATCGAAAAAAAAGAGGAAAAAGCAGATAAAAGAGAGCAACAATGGGAAAGGTGTCTAATACATTTAATAGGATGATAAAAAATCGCCATGTCTTTAAGGACACAACTCTAGTCCAGTGGAATAGAACCAGTGGGGTTGACCAGAACCTCCTCCATCACTTATTATCTTATGGGACAGAGTTGGAATAACATGGTACCTATAATACAGAGGGTTTTTTTTTGTGTTGTGATATACTATGTTAATAATAACTAATAAGAATAATAACAACAACTAATATGGACTCCTTTTTACCAAAAGACAACAAATGGAATTTGTCCCTGTTTTGTTGTGTCCATGTTCAACATTGAATGTCTTTGTCACTCCACAGTGTTGGTTAATAGCTCATATAAAAAAGACATTCATAAATTCATTCATGATATTTATTTATATTCATAGAAAAGTTAATGAATTCTGAGATGCCCCAAGTGAGAGCTTTAAGCACAAAAATTCTACAGTATTTAAAGTTTATCGGAAGAGAGGTAAAAGCATTTCACACTGAAAGTCAACCGAAACCTTACTAATTTATTATCAGACTTGTGTTAGACAGAATTTATATCAGACTATATCAGAAAATAATTAATTTGTTTATACTGATTAAAAAAGTTCTGGAAAGAGGATTTACATTTCACTAGAGCAACTTCTAGTACAAACTTCTAGTGCATTTTAAATGTAATCTCCATATCAAATGTGACTGTGTTGAAATGAGTAATGCCATGAGTTTATGCCAGCAATGCACTCTTAAAGAGAATGTGGGAGCTTTCTTAAGCTAACCAGCATGTAGTCGATGATGGATAAGTGCAACCTTTCTTTTCCTGTGGTCTCAAATTCTCACAGGGAAAGAACTGAAGGGACTTTTTCTATTGTGCTTAGAGTGGGTGGGGAAATTTTAGATCATCAACTTCATACTACCTGGTATTTATTTTATTGGTGCTGATGTTTTTTTAAAAAAAAAATATTAAAATGTAAACTGTTAAATGTACATTTTGAACAGAATACTTTACCTGTGGTTATATCTCCTGTTTTTAACCCTTTTGTTTAAAAAAATTTTCCTTTATAGTATAGACATATTGAGTATAGACATATTCCATCTAATGAATATTTTTTTTAAAAGCTAATAATTCTGGCTTGAAATTTGTAAATCTTAATAACATCCAGATGTCTTTTACAAGATGTCTTTTTCCTTTGAATCTGACAGGATGGGTTACAAGATAATAAAAGCATCATGCCTCCTGGCCCATTTTCCCCAAGTTTATCTGTATCATGTTTGGGGTAAGATGCTGCTATTGCTGGCTCTGCCCTTTTCTACCACACATCTTTCCCTGACAACTAGAATTCTTGATGTTTTATTCCTGACTTAGTTCTGCTTGAAAAATAAAACCCTTGCAGGCCATGAATAACCTTAAGGCTTTTTGGACATACAGCATGCATCATGCATTCTCTCACATGGCCCTTTGCTGTTTCTCTCCCACACACACTCACTATTCAATTTAGATATGCTTTACTTTTTTGCTAACTTTACTTTTACAATCTTTTTCATATATGCACACAAGGGAACACATGTACCCACACACAATTCATATACATGTACAGTATACATTCATATACATAAGTGATTAAGCTAGTTTACTTTGTTATGACTAAATTTCTATATAATTACAAATAAATTGATCTTAGGCTGTATTCAGAATTAGTGATGTATGTTCCAATGATACTTCAATATTTACATGGGAAAGTGCTCTGAATTGGGTTAGATGGTGGCACAGTCAGTAGCACTGCCACCTCAGAGCTGCACTGTCCCCAGTTTGATCGGGCTAATGTCTGTGCACAGTTCCTGCTCATACTGTATGCTCCCTGCAGACACATTAAAGTCCTCATAAATATCTGGTTTCCTTCCATGTTCCAAACACATGCCGGTAGGTGGATTATATAAGGCAAATTGTCCCTAGGTATGAATAAGTGTGTGAATGTGTGTGTATGGTTCTTGACGATAAACTGATGTACCATTCAGGGTGTCTTTCTGTAGCTCTGGCTCCACTGCAACCCCGATTGCGTTGAGTGGCTACTGACAGTGAGTGTGTGAGCTGTATTTGGACTCATCTGTATTTGGACTTTCTATATAGCTTCTTCAGATTATTACAATTTCATGTTTGTAATTCATACCTCTAAGGTTGATTTTTACTTTAATAGGACATGGAAAATATGGAAACACTGCCAAACACACACAACACAAATTCTAAACTATAAAACTGAATATGTCATTGTTCAGTTGTAAATATTAGCTAAAAGTGTGGTAGCGATTGAATACCATGGCAACCAAGCTGCTACTACTGGGCCCCAGAGCAAGGCCTTTAACTCAAATGCTACCATTTAAATGGGCCCTTAAACCTACATTTATGTGTATTCACATTTATATTTATAGCATTTACCAGACGCCCTTATCCAGACTTACATTTTATCTCATTTTTATACAACTAAGCAATTGAGGTTAAGGGCCTCATCTTGCTCAGGGGCCCAGCAGTGGCAGCTTGGACGTAGGAATCGAACTCACAAGCTTCCGATTGGTAGTCCAACACCTTAACCACTAGGCTACCACATCCCTACAAATAAGGTGAACTTTGTAAGAATTACAAAACTTTTAAGGGAGCATCAGTAACTGGACAAACTGACTAGTCATAAATAAAATTCAATGCCTTTGTGAAGTGTGGAACCAACTGACATCACCAGATGCTGGGTTTCTTGCATGGTGATGCTCTAACAGACCTTTACCGTAGCTGTCTTCTGTTCCTGCTTGTTCTTTTGTTGACATTTACTTCAGTTTTGCTTCAAGTTTTGCCTGTAATTCCTGCACCGTTCAGCAAATTTGGAAATTAAAAATGAAGTCTATACCTTAGGCAAATTTATCAATTCTCCAAATACTCTTTGAGAGACAGATAAAAATATCAATTACTGTCAGTGTCCAAATATTTATGGACCTGACTGTATAGTCTACATACTCAGAAGCACTCTGCTTATACAGCTGATGATGGAATTTTTCTGAAACATTCTGTTTCACTGCCAGAGAACAGTCAAATAAATAAAGAATATAATATACAATACATAGCTCTGTAGAAAAGCCCCATAAACCTCCACATATTGGCACCCATACATACATATAATGTGCATGTGGCAGCTGGTGGAAACCCATGGTGCATTAACACAGAGTGGGAGGGGGCAGGGTGCATACGAGCCCACACATACACACAGATGGACAGAGCAGACATATGAAAAGATAAGGGATGTCTGCAGATGGGAAGGGAAATCAAGTGTCAATACACTGCATAAATGCTTTTTTGTATAGTTTAATCTTGGCAAATGTATGTATACATTGCCATGTATATGAAGTGTATATGTGTGCATTGTAACATCATTGTAACTATAAGTGAATTAATAGGATTGTGGTTCTTTTAATAGGTTTTGAACATGTAATGATAGCTGTTGTTGTTGCTGTAGTTATATGTATGGCACTGGGATATCACTGGAATGGCTATTAATACAGCAGAAGGGTATTAATAAAGTCAACTCTCTCTCTCTCTCTCTCTCTCTCTCTCTCTCTCTCTCTCTCTCTCTCTCGCTCTCTCTCTCTCTCTCTCTCTGTCTCTCTCTCTGTCTGTGTCTGTGTGTGCCTCCCATTTGTTCACTTGCTGTGTTTCTCTTTTCGAGGCAGGCTCCGCCTGTGGTGCTCTCAGAGTGTGTTTTGTGTTCAGATTGGGCACTGGCAGGGAGTACGGCCCCCCTCTCTTCTTTGCCACTGCCTCTCCAGCACTGTGCGAGTGTGTAAGAAAGGCAAAGAGAGAGGCATGTTTCAACAGATGGCTCTTGGTGTCCCAGTTCAGCCAGCGCTTCCACCCTTAAACCTGTCCTGTCTAAGAGAGAGGAAGATAACACAAGAGAAAAAAGACAGGGAGAGAGAAGGAGGGAGTGTAGTTTAGCTTAGGAAAGTGAAACTGCTTAGAAAAGAACTGCAGCTTTTCAGTTTTCTGTGTCTGAAAACTTTTTTTTCTCCAACCTGTCTCTCATTCACTGCTTTCATGACAGGCGTCTTTTACATAGTTTTGTTCAGTTAAGTAGGAGTTCACCAAAGAAGACAGATAGTGGGAGAAAGAGAGAGAGAGAGAGAAAGCAAGAGAGAGAAGGAGAATACAGGAGAGAAGTGTGGCGTGACTGGGACGTTGCTTAGTGTTGCCCTCTCAGCTTTGGGGGTTCCTCTGCAAGACATAAGGGACAAAAAGCACCACCTGCTCCCTCTCCAGCAGTTTCCATTGGACCTGCAGTCTGGTGTGTGAGGTAGGCTCATGTGACATGCCCTACTTTCCCCCATCTCTCTCTCTCTCTCTCTCTCTCTCTCTCTCTCTCTCTCTCTCTCTCTCTCTCTCTCTCTCTCTCTCTCTCTCTCTCTCTGATTGTATCAGTCTCCGGCACTTGTGTTTCTAACAGAGCCCAACAGTAATTGTTAACTCAGCTTTCATAGGCTTGTATCTCTCCCTTTTCTTTTCTTTTTTCAAACAAGTGTGTATGTGATGGCATGTGGCTGAGTTAACTGACAGGGCCTATTGGTGTGGGAATGGGAGGGTCACACAATTATCATCAGGCAAAACTCATTGTGCAGACTATGAGAGCAGAATAAATGTGCAATATTTGAATACAAATGTAAGGATAAGACAAGAGAAAATGATGTGGGTTATGAGGATCATCAAAGTAATGTGAATGGTGTCTCAGTGGAGTTAGGCTGGAATCTTTAAATGCAGATTTTAAGGGATAACCAGATATTTAAAATACTAGAACTGTTCTTTGGGAAGATGATGGCAAATAAGAGACATATTTCAGATTATATAGGACAAAATATATAAAAAAAATCACCATGTATACCAAACTGATAAACATATAGAAGGCCCATGCAGTAGATAAAGGAAAGTGTGTGTGTGTGTGTGTGTGTGTGTGTGTGTGTGTGTGTGTGTGTGTGTGTGTGTGTGTGTGTGATTTTATCTTTACTCTCTCTGAGACATTTTGAGTGACATATTTACTTTACTGCAATAATCATGGCTAATGTTTACATTTAATTACTAATTTCCCACAGATCAGCAGTTTGGGGGTGACTGAGGTTTGATTTGCCAGGGAGTAAACTCAACATAAGACTGCTTTAGTCTCTGTCATAAGCAGAAACACATGACCCCTTGAACTATCTTATCAGGTTACATTTTATTTATTTAGCAATTTTATACTTGTGAGGTTTGTGTGGGTAGCACATTGACTGTTCAAAAAATGACTGCATAAGCAAGAACCTGGATGCTTGGTCATCAGAAAAAAGTGAGTACACAATTTAGACTGCGGTGTTGTACATAACGGAGTGGACTGCTTATGAAAATTGAAAATTTGTAGGAACAGAGGTGTTAATTGCAGACTAATTAAATTACACACTAAAATGAGATTTTCCGTTGTTTCAATTGTACCAAAGCATTAAACAGTTTGGTACACTGTATTTTAAGTGTGAAGTTAATACATTTGTACAACATCACTAAAGGTCTAGTATTACACAGCACAGAGAGCAGGTTATGAAATTCAGGAAAGATCAATTAACTGATTCCTGTTTATTCATTTATCAAATATATAGCATTTGAAATACTAGATTTGAAATTAATTTGAATTTAAATAGTTTACTAAAGTGTAATTTCTCTCTTCTCTTTTCTTCTTCCTAATCCATACTGGTCTACCTGGATGAATAATGGCAGAACTCAAAAATTGTGTTGTTTCGTGATGAATTCCAGTACAAATGTCCACAATTACCACAATATACTATTACCAAATATAGTAATTACAAGACATTTTGTTTAAAATCTGTACATGTCCATTGAGTTTCTCACAACCTTCAGCTCAAAAATGAAGCTGAGGTGGAAATATGTACACGCATGCCAAAGCAACCGAGCTTTTTCAGAGCAATGACTCATATATAATAAACATCATCATTCCCTTTTTTTTCTGTTGGTTTTTATATCTTTGTCACTCAAAATCATAGCCACTTACGCCAAGCAGCTTTTATTCAGACTTTGACCCCCAACAGTTTTCTGTGCGATGCGATGAAGCATGAAAGTTTTACATACACACACACACACACACACACACACACACACACACACACACACGTAAGCATGTACATAGCTTTTTTTTTAAACCACAAACATCTTTTTCATTTCCTTTGTAACCCAAAGTTATACTTGTCATTACTGGATAATGGCTATTCCTTTCCTCACAGATAATGTAAGATATTAAACTATTATTATAATTAGTATTATTTCCAATGGAACCAAAATCACCATCTTTTGTTGAACTCAGCAGCAGTCCCAGGCATGCAAGCTTAACTTTTAGTAATGTGCGTGTGAGTGTGTGTGGGTACGAATGGAATAAGTGTATAATTTCTGCTGTATTCAGAACGGATTAGTGTGTCTGGGTTTTTAGGTGAGTCTGAGCTCTGTGTGGTTTTCATTGAATCTTTATTAGTGTGCGGCAATTTTGTGATCCGCCTGTTATAGCCCTCGGGTCAAAGGAGTGTTGCAACAGGAAATCTTTAACACCTTCTACGTAATCTGAAGTGTGATGGGTGTGTGTCAATAGACATTATAAATGTTCATGTGTGCGTGTGAGAGTGAAAGCAGGAATGTAATTCGTGACTAAGGACAATCATAACAGCCCTAACATACAACTTGTCTCCATTATAGCTTTAAGGTTATGGTCCAGATAATGAGTAGATTGAAGGGTAGGATTACCTCATAAATATGTGTGTGTGTGTGGGCCAAGATGGGTACAGTATATCATGCGAGTGATGTGCACCAACTTTGACTCTGCAATAACACACTTTTGATGACTATCTATCTATCTATCTATCTATCTATCTATCTATCTATCTATCTATCTATCTATCTATCTATCTATCTATCTATCTATCTATCTATCTATCTATCTATCTATCTATCTATTTATTTATTTATTTATTTTGCATTTACATTCTTTTGCAATGCCACAAAGATTGTGTGTGTGTGTGTGAGTGTGTGTGTGTGTGTGTGTGTGTGTGTGTGTGTGGTCTCACAAGGGGATTGATTTGCATCAGATTTATACACATATTTACAGTATACACTAGGGCTCACTTTTCCCTCACTCCTCCTAACTCGATTCTCTCAGTCCTGCCTACACTTGATTGCTCTATTTATCAGCCGCCTGCACATCCATCCATCTATTTATACATCCATCTACATTCACGCTTTTCGATTCATGCCTCTTCTGTTAGGGAACTGTGCAAATCTTGACCTAAATGACCTTTTGACAACACAGCTGCTATACATCATACACTATATTTAAACCATGGTGTGATACTAAATAGCGGGATATAATTGATATAAAAGCTGGATATAATGGATATAATATTTTTTCTCAGCAGAACATTTTCATAAATTTCTGATTTATCTGATTATTGAGATGTTATTAAAACATTGTGAAACAAATCATTATTAAAGCATTTTTAATCGATTTCGGTCACATGCTCCTAAAATGTTAGTCTAACCTGTTACATACATATTAAATGTTATAATAAAGTGGTCTATAAGCTGGGCTCCTAAATTCCCTTCCTCTTTCTCTTCTGTTTAACAAGTGAAGCAGGGCTGAGCTCACTGCCAACACTCAGGGTCACCTGGGTAGAAAGAAACAGGCTTGATCTGGTACTTAAATTAAGGAAAAAGACCTGCTCACTCACTCTTTTGATTGCTCTGAAAAGAACAGCAGGGAGCTCAGTCTTCTGACTCAGGATCACTTCACCCTTCTAATAGTGTGTTTGCTAATCAGCAGGAGTTTGTGTCTGCATGTTTCCTGTAAGTCATCAACACATTATGTGGACGTGTGCTCTGATTGACAGGTCCTCTTAGTGAACAAACAGAATGTGAGTTGATATGAAATGACTGTAATGCTGAACTTTTACACATGCATGAGTGACTTGTACAGTAGGATTGGTGTAAGTAAGGATATGTACTGTATGTAGATTCGTACCTGCATACAAATAGTGTTTATTTCATTTCATACACACAAACAATGTTATTTTTTTCTTTAAATTATTTACATTCACTGATTGTACATTACTGAAAACGAACTCTTCAGACTTGCATCCTTTGGACAGACATTTTCACACGCTGACAAATACGGATTAGATTCAGTGGAGGAGGATGTGTTTTTACTGCGGTTTGTGCGTCATCCACAGGACACTCATTAAAATCATATCTTACATGTTGTTACAAGAGTCTTGCCAATCTTCAGAAAAAATAAGACTTACCGAAATCTGAAGTGGGGAAAATAAACCACTGCTTACACTGGAGTGTTAATAACTGGGTGCACTTCCTCTCTCTCAAACACACAAACACACACACACACACACACACACACACACACACACACACACACACACACACACACACACACACACACACACACACACACACAGTGTAACTCTCTAATTATCTAATCTATTTATTATTATAATATATCTAATTATTAATATCAGTATATTTATAAATGTATTATTACTAAGTTACACAAGTTTCAGTTGATAAGCTTGAGATTTGTTTCAGTCCCAAACCAGAAGAGTTTTTTTCTTTGGAGTAAGTTAAGATACACTAGAGGCGTGATTTGGAAGATGTTCCCTCCAACATGCTTCCCAACCTTACAGAATTCTGCACTAATTACATGTCATACTGCATAAAATTTCACAAAACATGTCTGTTATTCATCATTTTATTGAGCGAGCGGATTTGCATGTTCTTTCCAAAGGGAATATGAAAGCAATCAAGAGCACAAATGAATGGAAAGTTGGACATGAAATATGTGTTTTATGGACAGATTGTTGATGTACTTGATGAGATTTCTTCCTCTTGAACTCATACACATTTTCTTGAGATTCTGCTTCTTAAAAAACATGTTTACACACAACCTGCTGCACAGAACACCCTGATTACATGCAGAGGAAGATGGACTTGCACACACTCAAGGTTTTATCTGACAAAACAGTAGGCAGAACACAGTTGAGACATGAAGAGTCACTAATTAGACAGATTTTTTATTTCAACATTATTTATTATTGGGAAAAGGATTTTGCCTGTTTGAACTCCTGACCCACAATTCCTCCAGGTCCGTGAGATGACAGCATGGTTCTAACTAGCAGGCCAATATAAACATTTTCAGTATGTTTTATCACTTGGGGCTTGGCCTTAAGCCACTGCTCAATGAGATATATTCACAAGAGCTGAAGGAATGCCAGACACACACACACACAACCACACACACACACACACACACACACACACACACACACACACACACACACACACACACACACACACACACACACACACACACACACAACAGGGGAAAGGTTAGGGTCAGCCCATTTAACATACAAATGGTTGAATATGTTTGTGCTGTCTCTGGTGTGTGTGTGTGTGTGTGTGTGTGTGTGTGTGTGTGTGTGTGTGTGTGTGTGTGTGTGTGTGTGTGTGTGTGTGTGTGTGTGTGTGTGTGTGTGTGTGTGTGTGTGTGTGTGTGTGTGTGTGTGTGTGTGTGTGTGTGTGTGTGTATATATGTGTCTGTAATGTATATCGTGAGATACCCATTAATATATATATTTTTTACAAACAAAACTGCAGTATTTATTAAAATCAGACACAGTATTAAGTAGCTGCATTAAGCATCACATCAGCTGATGGTCCTATTGGTACTATTACAAATTAATAGTAAGAGACACAGCCAAAAGTATGTGGACACTTGTCCCTGAGACCCATCAAAGTAGGCCATCAACGTTAGAAGCATTTTATACAATGTCTTTGTGTGGTGTAGGATTAATATTTCCCTTCACTGGAATTAAACATGTTAATGGGCTACCTTGCGCTAAGCATGTTACATCAAGACAATCCCCTGTGCACAAACACGAGCATGGGTAAGTCATTGTTTAATGTTTAATACAGAAGTAATTAATACACAAGGGTATATGAAATTATTACGTGAACAAAAGCTAATTAGATGGATCAGAATCTCTTAATTTAGGAAAAAACAATAGCCAAAGGCATCTTGGTGGTACATTAACGAGAACACACAAGTAATATTGGAAAAAAAACAGTAATATATCCTACCTCCAAATCTGTCCTCAAACTACCACATCCAATTCAGAACAGCAGAGGAGGTGACATTGCACAGTTGTTAGAAAATAATTTAAATAAATTCTTTTATCTATATCAAAATATTTATTCTATATCAAAAATCGATAGCATGGAATAATGTTAGTACATAGATGATTTTAATTGTATGAATATATAAGGTCTGATATGTGATCTAATTTAAAATAAAAATGAGTTTGTTTAGCAATAGAAGGTGAGTTTTTTTTCATTATGTGTTCATTTACATGATTTTTCTTTGTGCTATTCTAACTTGACAACCTAATAAACAAAGTTTATTCTAAAATAATGTGTTAGTGTCTAGCCATTAATAAGATCGAATCCCTTCAATCAGCAACATGTTATTTAAGTATCAACCCCAATAACCCTAAGCATTCAGACACTTACAGTACAAACAGACTATAAGCGATTCTTCTGCAGCACATCACACTTCTTAACACCCAGATTTGTTAGCTGGTGGCAGAGGAATTGTAGAGGGGGAATTAGGATCGTCATCAAATATCAGGTCACGGCAGAAGAGGACATCATTCTTGCCTAAGCCAAGCTTGTACTGCCAAATGTACATTTTAGTATGGGACTGTAGAGACAGGTACAGACTTTCTTTTGTCTCAGTTGCTTCTTCCCAAGTTCAGTACATCTGGGTGAATTGAGTATGTACTTGCAATGGTGTCTTGGTCAAGGTTTTGTTGTACTGGATCCCCCATTCATCTTTTGGATTGAGCATGTAGGAGTAATGCTTTGTGCCCCAGTAGTATAGGCCATCCTTGCAGTTTGGATGTGTCTGTGTGTGTTTGTCTGTTTGTGTGCGTATGTTTATGTGTATGTGTGTGTGTGTGTGTGTGTGTGTGTGTGTGTGTGTGTGTGTGTGTGTGTGTGTGTGTGTGTGTGTGTGCATTTCTTCAGAATATTGGAGTTACTTAATAAAAACAAACACACACACACACACACACACACACACACACACACACACACACACACACACACACACACACACATAATTACATGTTGTGTTTCTTCAGAAGTGACTGCAGTATTCTGAAGTAACTGCAGTTTGCTTGCTTAGAAGAATAGTATAATAAATTGTTACACATTTTATGTAGACAATAAACAATAAGTAATACTGTAAGCAATTAATAAGAAGTAAAAATAACTAACAACATTTAATTAAAAGTGAAATAAAGTGAAATATCTATCTATCTATCTATCTATCTATCTATCTATCTATCTATCTATCTATCTATCTATCTATCTATCTATCTATCTATCTATCTATCTATCTATCTTTTATTTCATTTTCATTATTTTTCTTCAAAGGAAGAATACTGAATACTGCAGTTAGTTCGACAGAGTATTTCTTCTTAATAATGTGTGTTTGCGTTTCTTTAGAATATTGCAGTTACTTAATAAATGCAAACACACGCAAACACACAGACATTATTATATGACGTGTTTCTTCAGAAGTAACTGCATAATTTTTTTCTGTTTCACACCTATTTCTCTTGATCTTACGGAAGAAGTGAATGACTCATTCGCATAGTGGGTTCATTCGCATGTGAATGCTGTGCAGGGTCATGACATGCCATTATAGTTTTTTCTCACTTATAATCCTCATTTAGGGACCATATCCTAATCCCTACAGAGACAATAATCTGAACACACTGTGGAATGCCAGTGGAACATCAATTCCTACAGTCATACAGTTTAAAGTGAACTAATGACCACTAAAATACAACTTGTATAAATGGGTATAAAACTTGTGGGACTGTTGTGTGCTTGACAAAGTGAGAGAGACAGAGAGAAAGTGAGTGCAAAAACAGTGCCATATCAGTGATTCACCTAATAATTTACATTAAATGCGAACATCAGATATGCACTACAGCAAGTATTACCACAGTGAACTCATTAAATACGTGCAGACGTCCATAAGGATTTCTTTAAGCAACAAAGGGGTGTTAAAATCATTCATTCATTCATTCATTTTCTACCGCTTATCCGAACTTCTTGGGTCACAGGAAGCCTGTGCCTATCTCAGGCATCAATGGCATGACGGCAGGATACACCCTGGATGGACTGCTGTTAAAATCATTGTCTCTTTATTTGTATATATTTCTAAACAGTATATCAAAAATATTCTGTATTTTGAAAAGTAAAATATAGAATGTGTAAATTTCACTAATTTCACTTTAATTTTATTTTAAATACCCATTTATTAAGAATATATGGTACTAATCCCATATCCTGGATACATTTGGTGATCAGATTTGTAATCACACCCTCTAATGTAATGTAATGTAATACATACATACATACATACATACATACATACATACATACATACATACATACATACATACAAACATACAAACACACCGTGAACTATATATATATATTATATATATTCTTATTCTTATTACTTATATTAGCCTTTTATTTTGTACACATCTAACAAGTGATGATTCTTGTGGACTGATCACACCTCCGGATGTTAGTGTGTTTATTTGTGATTGCTATAAATATATTAACACATATTAATTACACACGGATGCAAATCGGAGTGTCCTGAGCCCCACTCTGCATATTCATGCTCCTACACAAAGAACCCAAAGCAAACACAGACACAGACATAGACACAAAAGGGCATTGATCTTCACCCTCAGTGTCAGCTCATGTCTCACTGGATATCGCTTAGAAGCATTGCCAGGTAATTTCACCCTTGAAATAGTGATTGTGATTCTTTATCAAAGTGTGCACAAAAACAAGTTTACATTACTGCACTGACAGCAAAATTGTATAGCCTACAGGGTGACCTAAAGACAAAGCTGACAGTAAAAGTGCAACTTCTGCCCCTAGGCCTACATGTCACACATCACTTTTTTGTTTTCTTTACTTTTTTTTGGATCTGCTTATAGAATTAAAGGGAATGATCTTCTTACACACTACGTGAGCATACTCAGTGACTGTAGCTCTCTCCTGAACAATTTTATTCCTTCACAACAACAAGTGATTGATAAAGTTAAAAAAATAAGTAAGAATTTAAAGACTTCGGCAGGAAGGAATTAGTGTTAAGTATGTAATTAATTTAGAAATTAAGCGGACCTCAGGAGCTCTACAAACTGTAGTAAAAAGGACATTATTTCCTGTCCAGTGTCACCCAAATGAGGATGGGTTCTCTTCTGTGCCTGGTTCCTCTCAAGGTTTTTTCCTCATATCATCACAGGGAGTTTTCCCTTACCACGTCACCTCCGGCTTGCTCATTAGGGAAAACTGCTAGAGATATATAGTAACTTATTATTATAATTCTATTTTTTTTATATAGTAACTTATTATTCTAATTCTATTTTTATTTTATATATATGTAAAGTTGCTTTGAGACAATGTGAACTGTTAAAAGTGCTATACAAATAAATTGAATTGAACTGAATGTAATAAAGCAAACAAACACACACACACACACACACACACACACACACACACACACACACACACACACACACACACACACACACACACACACACACACACACACACACACACACACACATCTGTGACAGTTCAGCGTTGTTTAGAAATCCAGGACAAGACATGTGGAACAGAGCTGAATTTTGCAAGTTTGCCAACAAAATTTAGAAAAAGTAAGAAAGAGAAAACTTGCTGTTCTGCCCCATCACTTTTGGTAAGTTCAAATGTTGTCACTTGTTTTGACAACAAAATCAGCTGTACTTTTTTATACATTTTATAAATTCAGATTTAAACATACATAAAGTACATGATGCTTGGGCAAATGTGACTGATCACACGAGTATGTTAGGATTACCAGGTGGTTACCATGGAAATGTAATAACTATATTTTTATAATGAGGTGACATGTGAATGAAGATCATTTATTAAAATGATTTTATTGTTTAAATGAATTAAATAAGTGACGCTTCTGCAGTTTGACTATTTTACCATTTTAGAACATCTCATATGTGCACTTGCTGGACTGTGGTACAGCACGAGGCTTGCCTTGGACAGGCTTACCTTGGCAATTGAAGTCAAGTAAAACCCTTAAACTAAGACTGAAAAGGATAGTGGGAGGAAAATATTCTGAAATCTCTGACTAATTAAAGAAAACCATTGTGTTATCACCATAACTTAGTTATATGCTATACATATTTACATATAACAGATATTAGAACCGCTGAGCTTATGACTGCAGTAATTAATCAGCTTTATTTGGAGATGGCCTTATGGTACTGAGCTGGTCATCATTGGGATAGTTTGTTCTCTTTGGGTGAATATTGTACTTTTTATGTGTTCAATGGTTAAAACATTAGGAAGTTCTTGTAATAAAAGCCTTTACCTTGTGAAGGTCAAAAGGGAATTATTTCTCTCACCAAGATTTCACAGCAGCCTCTCCTTATTTTCTCCTTTTCCTCATGTGCTTTTTTCCTCCCCTCCATCTTTTTCTCATTTCTTTGGTGTGACCCCAGTCTGTTTGGGTGTTGATAGGGTCCTGTCTGCGTGTAAGTGCGTTCCATCAGTGTTGCTACATGACTGGGAGATTGGATTTTTGCCCAAGTTATTTCCAGTCCTCTCTCACACGCTCACTCCCTTCTCTCACTGTCATACTCTCCTTCTCTTCTTTTACAGTATCTTCCTATCTTTTTCAGACCCTTGCATAATCTCTTTTCCTTTATAGCGTTTTCACCCTCTGTTTCATATGCAGCAGTAAGATTGATTGATCAGTGCATTCTCATTTATGCTCCAGCATGATTTGTCGTAGCTGCCCAGGGAAAGAAAGGGTGAGAATGAATAGAATGGAGTGGAGGTGGGAAAAAGGAGATTATCATTGAGCATGCTAAACCACTAAACCAGCATTCATTAAAATCGCTTCCCTGGAACAATCCAGTATGGCCTAATTGGATGTTTGAAAGAGCTCTGGATTCAATTGACAGCAAGAGAAGGGGAGAGAGAGAGAAAGAGAGGGGGGGGGGGGAGAAAACAGATGGATTTAACGTTAGGCTGCCTCAAGGTTGGTCCTGGAACCAATTTTCACCACTTTGAGGAAGAGACAGCCTGGCAATTCATGAGACTCCAATCCCATCATACCCATCTCTCTTGGTCACTGTACTGAAGAGCAGTTTTCACCCAGGAGGTGTGCACAAGCTGAACTGAGTGGTCTTCTTTATAGTATGTGTTGTATCCATGCAGTTAATAGAAAACATACCCAATACCAGAGCTTAGTCTTGTAAAAATGATGTAAAAGACTGCAGTAATGAACTGACTAATGAAAATCACTGTGATTTGAGAAACACCTGGTTTATTGGACTAGGTTATTTCACTAAACACTACAGTGCATCCATCACAGAGTATTCTTGTGGAGACTTTGTGAAGCTTCGGGGCACACTAATGGTTTGCAGTTTCTTTTTTTATCCTGCCTCACAGACCAGGGGCGATATGCAGGGCGCCTGGCTACCATCAGCTCATCTTACTGAGCACCAAAAGCAGCTCTGTTATTCATCTGAGACACGGGATGCTCAGGCAGTTTGTGGGCAGATGTGTCCACCAGGCAAAGAAATAGACAGAAGGAGGGAGGTATGGAAGAGGGGGGCAAGAAACCTACAAAGAGTTATAGGTTTCTGTATTTTTGCAATTCTTAAATATCAAAAAGACACAGAAGGCCAGCTGGTACTCAAAGTCTGGTGATATCAGCTGTGTTGGATAGTTTATTTACAGCAGAATGTATCCCCATGCACCTTCTTACATAGCTGACTGACTGCATCATTCTGTGCTAGTGATACTGCAGGAGGAAATGTTGCCCAATTTGACCAAATGTAATTAAAGCATTTGACATTTTCAACTACTGTTTGATGAGTGCTGCATTTTCGGACCCAGGACCCTCCATAGCTATATTTTTTAGTAGAAACATGTACATAACAAATCTTTCTGTTTATGGTCCACTGTACGTTGTCACATGCTGCATTCACCTTTTAATTCCCCAACTACAACCAAGAAAAGAAACTCACAGGATAACACTCCCTCAATTTAAAATCAACTTGGGATATACATCTCAACTACTACTACTAGTTCCTTCCACACCGTGAACCATGTAAAGTAACGTTTCTACTTTTAAATCAGTTCATTAAAGCACTATTGGTTTCATCGCTAATACGCAGACACGATTTTCCCCCCATTTCACACATTGAACATGTTAAGGTTATTATGAGTTATTATAACTGCTTATAAGGCACCATGAATGCAGTAGGTATTTGCTGTTGCCACTAAAACTGTTTTAGAGCAGCCTGCTTAACTGAATGATTTACATGAATCAATTGCACAAACACACATAGATTTCTCTCTCTCTCTCTCTCTCTTTCTCTCTCTCTCTCTCTCTCTCTCTCTCTCTCTCTCTCTCTCTCTCTCTCTCTCTCTCTCTCTCTATCGCTCTCTCTCTTCCTCCCTCCCCTGGTTGCCAGACCCTTAATATTGCATTATGCATGTGTCTCCTTTCATCCTGATGAGATATAATTTAATCTATGCTAGCTAACTTACTTCTGTATGGAGAGAATTACACCAAGCGAGAGACAGAGGATGAATAGCAAGAACACATTAAGATAAACAGATGTTGCGGATAGGACATGAAAATAACAGTAGCGAGAGTATTAGAGGTGCAGAGAGAGATGGAGAGAGAGAGAGAGAGAGAGAGAGAGAGAGAGAGAGAGAGAGAGAGGTAAAGTGAATGAGAAACGTGGAGAGCTATAAGAGTGAGAGTGTGATAAAAAGTGGAGGCTTGTGGCAGGAGGCAGGCTGTTGAGTGATCTCTGAGCATTTGTCTCCTATCAATGTCAATGCAATGTCTTTCACTGCCACAGAACAGAGAGGGAGTGGGAAAGACAGACAGAGACAGAGAGAGAGAGAGAGAGAGAGAGAGAGAGAGAGAGAGAGAGAGAGAGAGAGAGGCACATACCATCTACCACACCATTGCCATTGTCACCATTCTCTGTTTGTACACACAGTTTTTTAATTCTACTTTACTACTTGAATGTGGATGAATAAAAAATTTCACATATCGTTTAATATGGTGTTGCTGTTTTGCTCTTATTCCAGATTTACTCTAATTCCCCCTTTCCTTAATTTTGGTCACACCTGTTCCTCGAGTTTAGTCTTGTTTTTTCTCGTAAAGTCTGTTTGTGTACCTTTGCACTTATCCAGTCCTGCATGTGGTTATACTTCACTTTCTAAGCCATGCTTCTGATGCTTACATACATCCTGTTGTGGGTTTGTGCACTTTCTGTGTAACTTTACTATAAAAGACTAAACAGACTGCTTTTTCTCTGTTTAAACTGATCTAGCTGGCAATGTTCTACCTTGATATAGGCATGAGGATCATCTTAATTCCAGTGAATAAAAGTTTGACATCTTTTCATTACAACTGGTTGATGGAAAGAGAGGTTACTTATCTATCATCCTATCAGACCCAGTTGCCTTTCCCACACTGTCATTAGCAGTTGAGCTAAGGGACATACATTCTGGGTTTAAGATCTCCCTAAGCTCTTTTCTTATTACTAATCCTGCAATGTTTTTTGCCCTGTGGCTCTCAATGAACTTGTCAGTTCCTGGGCTTGTGTGTACATGTGTACATGCGTGTGTGTTTGTGTGTGTGAGTGTGTGTGTGTGTGTGTGTGTGAGAGAGAGAGAGAGAGAGAGAGAGAGAGAGAGAGAGAGAGAGAGAGAGAGAGAGAGAGAGAGAGAGAGAGAGAGAGTGGTGTGTGTGTGTATTTGTTTGTGGCACTGTTGTCTGGCCCCTGCTAAGCCCCATGCTCTGCTAATTGGTCCTGCTTTTTCTCATGCCTCTCCCAGCACAGTGGGAACTGGCAGGGCTGTGAAAAAAGTGTTAAAAAAAAAAAAACGATGCAAGCTGAGGGCCAGAAAGTCATTCTGCTCATCCAAATGAAGCACACAAATCCATGGCATCAGTATGCTGGTCAGACCCTGATTCAGACCTGGGGGCGGGGGTTGATGGAGGGGACGGGAGAGAGGGGGAACATAGAGGTCTTTTGATTGGGAATTGTAAATGCATCTCCCTTCAGCATTTTCTTTTTCTCATCATGCTATTGGAGGCGAGAGCTGACCAGCACCTGAAATCAATCACTGCCTGTCACAGCCCACAGCCGAAACCCATGAAAAAGAGGATCACATGAAAGGAGTGAACACATCACTCTTCACTGAATCTGACTGGGTCTGTAGCGTGGAATGATGCTGAACTGTTTGCTTCTTTCGTAGGCCCAGAGTCTCGGCATTCGCCGTACAAAGGAATTCCCATAAGCCATTACAGGGCTGAACCGAGGCTTGACAGGTGAGTGACAGGGGGGTAGACAAATGACATTGACAGCTGGCCAAGGAGGCGTGGCTGTGTTTTTTTATTCTTATTCTTAATCCCCCTACCCTTCAGTAAAGATGTTTGATTTTCAAGTGTGTCAGAAACAGGTTCTTCTGGCTTTACATACTAAAGAAAACCAAAAGCAATTTGTCCAAAGGGAGGGGGTGTGGTGTGAAAAACGAGGCACTGTGTGAAAGGATAGAATAGAGACGTGAAAAATGAAATAGGGTAACGGAAGAATGAGGGCAATAGCTGGTGAACAGAAGGGGTTGAAAATGGGACATGGGGTCAGAGAGGGGGCTCTTTGAGGTAATCAGTCTCTGTCTCGCTCACAAACACACACAGAAACACGGCTGAATGCTTTTGTCTCCTTAGTTGAAGGAGACATATGCATTCCTGATTATTTCTGCTTTGAAAAATAGGAACAATCTTGAATGCATAATACTCTATGTACATGGTCCCTTTTCAGCCTGTACTGTATCTTGATGCATTTCTGTTTAGTATCCTTTCACATGCTTCCTCTTGATACCAAGGTCAATTAATTTCCACCTGTTGATACCCTGCCTGTTATTCTCTGGAATCGTCTGGTCAAATTCTTACAGATAGAAAAGAGATGATGTTTTTCACCCTCCCTACATCCTCCATTTATCACCTTTTCATTGGCTTCCACAGACACTGAGCACAAAGACAAAACTTTAGCCTTGATTTTTTATGATAAAGAACTCTTTTTCACACACACAAACACACACCCACGCGCACACACACATGCACACACACAGAGATTCTCTACACATGGTTTCAATCTTCCCAGCTATCCCCTGGTTGCAGTCAAGGGAGGTCAACTGTACAGTGTTAACAGTGTCCATGTGTGTATCTGTGTGTGAGAGACAGATTTCTAAGAAGAAGGAGGTGCATGTTGAAAGAAAAATGATATGGGAGAGTGAAAGTTACAGGAATATATACAATGGAGATGGAAGGAGGGAATTTTAGGAAGCACTCTTTATCTCTATCTATCTTTTTCTCTTTCTCTCATGGGAAAATATGTGCTCCAGAAAGAAGGCATTCTGATTTCCCAGAAGGCTTTGCTAATGGAACATCGGGTTCAATCTGCCTGTCGCTCTGTTTCATTTTGTTTTTCTGTCTCGCTGAGGTGACCTGCTTTAGGGTTTGTCCTCCATCATCTGGGACTTGGTGATTCATAGTCAGTGAAATAATGTAACTTAATAAGAATTCAGAGTAGTAGAAAAGAAAAATGTTCACCATATCACTGGGAGATCATGAGATCGAAGCCTGATAATGCAAGAACCATCCATGAGCAGAAGCTCAAGAGAGCATAATTACTTCTGGTGTCTTGGTGGGAGGAAAGGTGTTACACTTTACCCTGTCAGTCACAATGACATTAACCAACTGTGGGTTTCTGTGGCCTGTATGCAGAAGAAAGCAGGTAGCACTTTCCTTCAATTGTTGCTGCATTGTGTTGGAGTATAAAGTGCACTTCAAAAAGACGTGGTGGCTGGTTTCACATACTTCAGAGAAAACATGAAAACATGTGTCATCCTTCACAATCTCTGGTTGGTAGCTTTCATGAGATACACAAGAACAAGAACTAGATAGGTGGGAATTGTTGAGATAATTAGGGTAAGAAGTAAAAAATTAGATCTCATCCTAATTGCAGGCCCAAAGTCACACACTAATTAGTATAATTCAAGTCAGCAACCCAACCATTTAAAATGACATTTTTCAGTTCTGGGGCACTTTCCCTTTTTAAAATAATGTGAAAAATTTGGAAAAAGCTTATATGTGTGTATGTGTAAATGAAATAAAATAAAAATGACCGATGCCAGTTATATTCATTCAATAACATCATAACTAGAATCTGTATTTGGTGGCTGAGATGATCATTATGGAGAATCTGCAGTCAGACATTTTATTGTCTTAAATATAATGCTAGTTAATAAAACGTATATATATATATATATATATATATATATATATATATATATATATATATATATATATATATATATATATATATATATTTCTACAGATTATATTTAGAACACTCTTCTGGGTGTGTGCTTGTGTCAGTGAAAATAATGGGTATGGTGGTGACAGGGTTTATATATTCAAGAGTAACTGCAGTGTACTTTTGGATATAATAGAATTTCTGTATTTTTTTAGACTGTAGGAGGTGAAATCTTTATAGAAACTATGATAGAAGAAACTTTGAGTTGCTATCTATCCAATCAGTCAATCCATCCATCCGTCCATTTGTCCATCTGTCCATCCATCTTACAAATGTACTACTGCAGCACGTCTGCATTTGCAGTTAGAAATGTGTGTGTGTGTGTGTGTGTGTGTGTGTGTGTGTGTGTGTGTGTGTGTGTGTGTGTGTGTGTGTGTGTGTGTGTGTTTTGCACTGCAGCAATAGATTATGTGATGAGAGGAGGGGCTGTGACCCGTCCCAAGGTGTGGTTTTTGTTTTTCCGTGCTCTGTTGCCATAGGGACAAGTAGAGATTTGTTACCTTATGTGTCATTAGTCATTGTTACGGCATCGTGCAGGGGCACCATTGGGGGAACTAACCATCCATCAGATGCATGGCCTGTCGCCATGGTAACGACAGTGACCATGACATTGAGACGGGGGTAGTGGGATTAATCTTTATCTTTTTTGAGGGGCATAAACTGATTCTTTCTCTTTTGAATATTGGTATATTTACCAATTTTATCCAAACAGATTTACAAAGGAGGACGATTATAATCCAAGCATGGGTATGGATTATCTTGTGTTGCTCTCTTCGTAACGTATTGTACTTAAAATTACTAACTTGTGACTAAATGATTCTGTGCATGTGAATCTAACATGAAAACGGTTGTACGTAGTTCTACAGATTTCAGGTAACTAAGCACTGGAAGCATCAGGCCTACATTGTACTAGCAATTCCTGCATCATGACGGTATACAGTATAATGACATAATATAATTGGTATAATGCAGTGTGCATTTTGATGACTGGAGGATTGGAGGATGGAAGGATTGGAAAAAGATTCAGTTGGATTGAGAGTGACTAAATGAGGACAGGGTGAGGGGAGTGTATCTTGAAGTGATATGATTTTTATTTTCTATAGTTTTATTCAGTCTTTAGAAAAGAGCAGAACATCAGTTTACTGTAATATAAAAAAGACAAGTTAGTTAAATCATGACACATTACGCTTGCAACATTATGCTTTTGGGTGCTTTTCAAATGTTTGGATGCTTAAACATGCGTTTTAAAAAGTAAAACAAAGTAAAAACAAAATAAGACAAAGGCTTGTAATGCTAATGCAGTACACTATTTTCTTTAAGGGTCTCTTTTAAGGGTTTATTGGATAATCCTTAGCTTTCAGTTCAGGTTATTACCTGGAAGCTTTGTAAAAAGAAACACTTTGTTATAGGTTTTCCTTATATAAGCTTTAAAGGTTCTTCCAGAGAAACAATCAAAGTGGTAATTTTTCTAGTTTAATTGCAAGGTTATGGTGTATTTTCTTTTCTGACATGTGATGAAAAATGGAAGCGACTGAAAGAGAATCAAAAGAGTAAATGAATTTCAAGCAGAAAAGTTCTAAGTAAAGAAAAAAATACAATTTTATCTGTACTTGTAGAATAAAAAGAATCCATTTGACTGCAGTGAAAACCCTTTGTAAACATCATTCACAGTCCAATTATACATGTTTTACTTTTCCCCTTCCCAAGTTTTTGCTGTCATTCCACTCACTGTCAGATGCACGTTTCCAGGACGAAGGGAAAGTGATGACGTGATGCCAGTATGCTGCCGCGGTACACCACCTCTGTGACAGGGTTTACACAATTTCATGAAGTTAATTAAAGACTTCCTACATAGTGATACAGAGCGATAAAATGTAAATTTACATGCATGAAAAAAATAAATAACAAAGACACAAGTAGTTGTAATTTCCTTGTAATTGTGTTTTCCTATTTTCTTAAGATCAAATTTTTGGAAGTCAGCATGTTAGGAGCACATTTCAGCACAATTGCATTCAAGCTTGAAGTATGAAATTGTGGGAGTTGACAAAGTGCAAGCAGGGAAAGATCAATGTGAAAAACAGAAGTTTGTTTGATGCATAGTATTGATCGGCACAAGAGTGTTTTTTTTTTTTTTGTTTTGTTTGTTCTTAGCCTCAGGTATAGCTGATCCTCATAGTTTTAGAGTTGTTATTGATTCTTGAGCTACCTCAGGGGCTTCCTGTATTTTTTCCAGATAGTGAAGGCCTTTTGATCCAAGGTAGGTGGGTTTCATCACAAAACAATAGAACATACAGTAAGGATGGTTGTGCAATCCGTAGACCGTTGACTGTGAAGCATTTGAAAAAAAAAAAATTGGGAGTCTTTCCATTGGCGCAATAGCAGGAAATTTCTCAGTCCAAAACCCATTCTTTATATTTGGATTTGGATTTCGTTAGATTGAAAACCAGAATCCCAGAGAGTTACTTGACTTAATTCCACAAGTACATTATAGTACCTACTGATACTTACTGTAAGTGTTTCTGTCTGTGCGATAAATTTAAAAGCAGCTTTACAGACATACTGTATATACAATCAGGATATACATTTTAAAAGTACACATTTTTACTTTATACAGTACCTAAAGAGCAAGTACGAGGTGACAAAAGAAAGCAAAAACTCCCAGAGACTATATGAGGAAGAAATCTTGAGAAGAAACAGATTCTAAAGTAAACCCTTCCTCATCTGGGTGACAACAGAGCACGTAATTATAATTTCCTTCTATAAACGTGTACTCAAAAAAATGCAATTATGTAACCAGGACATTCCAGTTTTATGAAGTCTTGTTGAAGTTATCAACTGTTCACCGATGGAGACAAAACTGTTCTTGGCATTTGAAACTCTAAAGCTATCAAATCATTTGACGTGTTAAGCCAAAACTGTTCGCATCAATTGCAGAGAATTCAATTATACAGAGAATGCTGACTCTTTTTGAATCCTCTGTCCTTACTCCACTTCAGTGCCACTGCGCTTTCTACAGCACCTGAATGTCCAATCCTGATATTTGGTCCATATTTTTACTGTATCTACAGTATCAACGTGGGCGCATACATGTATTCATGTACAATACATTCTTTTATAGTTGAATGCTTTAGAAAATCTCTGGATTAATGTGTCAATGTGAGAAATGGTGCTGGTGTTATTCTACCCACCAGCTTCATGAACAAGCCCCGTACAGCAAAGACAAGACTAATCTTTTTAATATCTCGAGCAGCTGTTATGCCAGGAAAAGCTTTAAAACCTGTTTCCATTCACATGTATAAATATATCTTTACACCAATACATGTTCTGCTTAGAACTGGGAAAAGTGAAAAGCGGAGGTGTTTCTTATACTTACCTGAGTGTCAATAAGGAGATATTGATTTTTACTATAGACTCCTATAGAGTCCTAACAAGCCACCAGTGCAAAAGAACAGACCAAGTCTCAGTAGCTGAGCCAGGCAAGAACAATAACAAGATTAAAAGTTAAAGCCACTTTTAATTACATAGAGAGAACAAATAGCACTGGTTAGGAAGCCATCTGCTTCTTCTGATATGACGTTGTGCTTCCATTTTCAATGCCATATGGACTTTTTAAAAAGTTGTCTGTACTAATGAACACTTAAAGTCTTTGGATATCTGTCAGAGACTTCAATACCTACAACTCTTTGACCAGCCTTTAATTTAAAACACTCCTTCTGTTTAAGAATCTGTAAAGATTTTTATTTGAGACTAGCATTAATTATTTCTTTTCAATACTGGTCAAACTGTGAGCTCTCAGAAGGAGTGGTTTCTATCTACTGTATGCATCTCTTGGTATAAATTTGAATCAATTTAAAAAAAATAGACAAAAACAAGTTACAGGAATCAATGTCAATAACAATGTATTTTGTATACTGCTGCTCAAGGCCCTCTCCTTTACAGCATGCTGAGAAAGTGGATTTCTGGTCTTAAATTTGGCACAGGGACATATTTCTTTCCTTATAGCCAGGAAAGAAAGATGTCAGCAATCTCACATGTCTATTATCTCACACTCTGGAGGCCACAAGTCATGAGGAAAAATGAAGAGTTTGTCATGCTTTTTCATTACTTCCTCTCCTGCTGTCAGATTTTGGTGTCTGTATTGTAGCTTAGTTTGAATTTATCAAAGGATATTTTTACTGAGAGGTTGAGTGGAGCTCTGGCTTGGACAGAAACCACAAACATAGATACAGCAACCACCACAGGGTGATATATGATCAGTTTATCTTATTAGCCAGCTAAAACTTGCTTGCCGTGCACTCTAACACGCCAGGGTACACTGCAGCATGCCTGCTGAAAGCACATACATTAATAGCAAAAATGTGCAGAACAAACTTAGTAGAAACATGATCTCTCCCTCTATCGTTCTATTCCTCGCTCTCTTTCTCTGTCTCTTTTTCTCGAACTCGCACACTTTCTGCAAGTCTGTGCAGAGACTTGATGAGGAAATTAAATAAACCATTTCTTTTTTCTTTTTTTTCCCTTGCTGTCCTCCATCTCCGTCTTTTTGCTGCTTACTCACAGTCTAACCAATTTCTCCTTTCTGTCTGTCTTAAATAAAGCAAATGTGTGTGTGTGTGTTTGTGTGTATGTGTGTCATTCCCGCAAGGCAGCAGATCTGACTCAGCAGACACGCAAGCCCTCTTCTCCCCTCTAGTCATTACCAAGCTGCTAGTATTTAAAAGTGATGACTGACTTTCAGCTGCTCATAAAAAAATGTCTATTATTAAAAAGCCCAGGGTCCCAGAGGTGGCAAATGATTGTGCTTGTATCAGAAGGGAGGTGTTTTTCCCTTTCATTTCGATTTTTGTCATGGCAGGTGTTTTGTGAATCAATGGTTATGACATGAATGTTATTATTATTTATTGCAACAGGAGTTTTTTTTTTGCAGACTGGCATTGTAGGAAATGGTTACCACCAAGGAGAGTAATAAATTGATGAATTAGTCTATGCAGTGTAGGCTGGCACTGTCTTCTTTTTTTCAGGGCTTTTTGACCATTCCATTTCCCCGCTTTTTGCTCTGCAGTTACAGTATATTGAAATGGAAGTGTGACATTTACATAAATTTCCATATAGTATGCATCACTCCTATGTGCAAGTGAGAAAAATGTAGCATAAAAAAACTGAGCAGTTTTGCTATTGTGTTTTGCGCAGTTGGTTAGTGACAGAATATTTGTTCTGTCATATTGACATTAGGATGTGAACACATCTCTCAGAACCTACATGATGTGAAAGAGTCTCGGTGAGAACTGAGATTAACTGTCAGATTCAATCACACATTTAGTCACTATTATAGCCAAATATCTTCCCTTTTAGGGGGCATGGTGGCTTAGTGGTTAGCACGTTCGCCTCACACCTCCAGGGTCGGGGTTCGATTCCCGCCTCCGCCTTGTGTGTGTGGAGTTTGCATGTTCTCCCCGTGCCTCGGGGGTTTCCTCCAGGTACTCCGGTTTCCTCCCCCGGTCCAAAGACATGCATGGTAGGTTGATTGGCATCTCTGGAAAATTGCCCGTAGTGTGTGAGTGAATGAGAGTGTGTGTGCCCTGTGATGGGTTGGCACTCCGTCCAGGGTGTATCCTGCCTCAATGCCCGATGACGCCTGAGATAGGCACATTCTCCCCGTGACCCGAGGTAGATCGGATAAGCGGTAGAAAATGAGTGAGTGAGTATCATCCCTTTTATTCTTAATTTTCCATTTCTTCTTCAGTCTTTCCTGCAAATTTCATGATATTCATGTCGAACATAAGTACAGATATAATACAAAGTAATTACATATGTGTCTTCACTGGCAGTAGTTTACAAGAAGCATGCAATTTCAAAATGGAAAAGATCTATTTTTAAGAGAATCTATTTTGAAATAGAATAAAATACGTGTTTTTCAGACTCTGGGTTTATGTATACATTTTACAGCCATTCTACCATTCACTCTACTGTATTAGAGAACAATGTCATCTATCAAATAGAAATGAGCTATTCTATACCATCAGGATCTGTAGCAGAAACACAGTGATTGATGGACTGTTATGGGCTAGTATTGGTGTAAGTGTTAGTGGCCTGGTATGCACTGCTCTAGAAAGAGGGAAATAGTCAAATAGTGTGTGTGGAGTTTGCAGGTCCTCCTCATACTTCAGAGGTCTCCTTGGAGTTCTCTAGTTCCCTCCACCAGTCCAAAGACATGCATTGTAGGCTGATCTCTAAGGCCATGTTCACACTGCAGGTAAAAGTGGCACAAATTCGATTTTTTTGGGATCAAGTGACCAGGTCAGACTGCTTCAGGAGTAGTGTGAACACTCAAATCTGGGCCACTTCCATATGTGGTCCTGAATCAGACCCAAATCTGATTTTTTCCAATGTGGCCGCAGTGTGAACAACCAAGGTGGATTTGATGCGACTTTTACGTCAATCTACATCGACATTCGTCACAATTATGCGCCGGTGAAAACGTGACTTTTAACGTGTGTGTGTGTTAAGAGTGTTATATAAAGATGTTACGTGAACCAGCTCATAATGTTTGCATTGAATACATCACATTATAGCATTACATGATATGTTTGCTTGCACCAGATGATACAATACTTCCTCCATAACCTCGCCAACTTTTTAGCGCAACGGCGTGCTGCGTGTGACGTCATTGTTATTGTTCGTTTGTGCATGCGGGTCCGTTCGAAACAGCAAACAGTTCACATCTGGTATCTGATATAGGCCACATTTTAAAATTTAATGTGAACAGCCAAACATAAAATCAGATCTAAGCAAAATATCCAAATTGAGCATTAAGACTTGCAGTGTGAACGTGGCCTAACTTGCCTGTAGTGTCTAAATGGGTGTGTGAGAGTGTGTGATTGTGCTCTGCAATAGACTAGCAACCTGTCTGGGGTGAACCATGCCTTGTGCCGTAAGTCTGCTAGGATAGGCTCCAGGATTTTCTGCAACAAGAACGTGGAGGGATGGAGTCAAATAGCTAATATGATGAGATGACATGTGAAATGATTGAAAGATTGGATGAAAAGGTAACGTTTGAAATTTATTTGGCTGCATTAGGGATATTGATTAAAATTAATCAAAAAAGAATTATCATGGAAAAACAATGAATAAAAGTAGTGTACAAAATTACACATTTAAATTTGATTTGCAAAAAAAATGTTGTGAAAATATGCTAGCAAGGAAATTTCCCCATAACTCTGATACTTAAAATAGTCCTTCTGTATGCTATTATCATTCATGTTTTACCGGTAGGTCTAATTCAGATTCTTAACAAAGTTGCCACATATCGATCAAAAGCTTTTAAATCAAATCATATCGTATCGTGTTGCATCATAGCAGATTCAGTGGTTATCAAATATCGAATTGTTACCTTAAAAATAGATATTGTTGTGTATCCTGTGGAAGAGGTATACATTAATACAACTAGTAATAAAAGTATTCTTCACTGGCTCCTGATTAAATTGAATTTGTACATGATTACCTTCAATAACAAATCCGCCCAACACCACCACCTATCTCTGCTTGCTCTCCTCTCAATTACAACTCAATACTATTGATATTATTAACTAAAGATTTAGTATGTTTGCCAATAATTAGTATGTTTCTTCATTAGTATTTAATATATTTAGTATGGTAAGTAAGTTTATTTTATCATTACGCAAAATTTCTACTGAGTCTGAAGACCAACATGTCAAAAATTGAGTGCTGGTACTTATTTATTTATTTTTACTACAAGCACTGCATACAACAGCAGGATTTCTTAGCTTGTAAATGTCATTATCTATAAAATAATCAGTGTCATTCTTGCTACTGTCAATCATTATCATTTTTTCCTTTCTGTATCTCATTCTGAAAAAAGTGTGAACCAAAACAAACTGAATTCATTTGTTTCTTGATTTAATAGAGTAGAGATGTAACAGCAAAATGTAACAGCAACAACCCTTTGTTTTAAGGGCATCATGCCATAAAGAGGTTGGGAAGTAGGTGTGGTGGAGGTTTTAAAGCCTGGTGAATAAAAATCTTGGAATTCAGGGTCGTTTATGGTCAAGTGGAGAATTAGAGAGACTGACTGACTGATGGGTTTGCAAATTACGGGGTGGGGATATTGGGTCCACTGTATGAAAAGATAGATGGACAATAATAGATGGAAAATATAAATAAATAAAGCCTCTTGGCTTCATCTAGTGATCAAATGCTGCCAAGAAAGGCTCGGTTTTGAGGAGCCATTCAGCTAAATCTACTACCTAATTTGAGCAGATACTTCAGATTCTGTCTGATTGTCTAACGTCACCTTTTAAAGTCTCATTTCTAGTGGCTCACCTCCTAGCATAAAGGTTTAACTGATTTAGTCTGTAGGCTGTAGGGCCTTTCGATTTCCATGATGAAGACAACATGGATGGAATCATCAGCTGAGATGTGTGTATATAAATTCCATGTCTCAAAAGATGTAAGTACGTTTTAGAAATGAGTGGAGTTTGGATTTATATGAATGAAAAAGCTGTAGCTGTGAGGAAATGACAATTACAGTATATTTGTTCACATAACCACAAAAATGCACTGCCCTGTGTCACAAATAGAATATCTATGATTTATGAATTTATGATCATGCAATTATCTACAGTAATTCTCACTTTTTCTCAGATGCACAGAATGGCACATTGTTTTCCTGTGTAATCTCCCAATAAGACTTTATTTCAGGTTTCTTCCTTCTGTCACCGGATTGCACAGTTAGAACAAGTGCGAATGTAGGTTTTTACCTGTAAGTCACAAAAAAATGAGCAGCTCTTCCATTTTATACTGCTGATAGCAGGCCAACAAGACATCAGTATATTTTGTGCTGTTGTTGGGAGAAAAATCTACGGTACGGTAATTTTGACAGCTTTGTCTCCCTCACTTCATATCTATCTACTGTATCTCTCTCTCTCTCTCATATATATATATATATATATATATATATATATATATATATATATATATATATATATATATATATATATATATATATATATCACGTATTCTGCATTATAATTTTCTTCCGTCCTACTTTTTGCTTTCAACAATAACCCAATCTTTCCTTCTTTCTTTCTCTCTATTTTTCCTTCCTGACTGCATAGAGACCTGACTTGATGAGGCAGCTTTGCCCCTGCATCTTTTACAAATCAAGTACTGCGGATGTCATTCATACACCAATCACGTCTAAAAAAAAAAAAATAAAAAAAAATAAATGAGGAGTGAAGAAAAGACTGGGGGATGTCATTAATTTTCTGTCAGCATCCTTAATGTTTGCTCCCTGAATTTACTTATATTTGCTTATTCATTTTTTAAGGTCATTTAAAACAAAATTTAGCTTGGCATTCCATTATTCTGCATACACACATACATACACAGAATGTAAAGAGGAGAAGAGAAAATAAAAGAGAAACAGTGTGTGTGTGTGTGTGTGTGTGTGTGTGTGTGTGTGTGTGTGTGTGTGTGTGTGTGTGTGTGTGTGTGTGTGTGTGTGTGTGCATGTGTGTGCGTTAATCATAAGAAAGAGAAGCGTATTTAATTGACATTCTGGACAGATCCTTTGACAGAACTGATTATGACCTGTAAAAATATATATCCACCTCCCTCTCTTTCTGACTTACACACACACACACACACACACACACACACACACACACACACACACACACACACACACACACACACACACTAATCTGTAGTCTAATGAGTCTCAGTTCAAACCACATGCCTACTCCTGCCTGAAGCTTGCACATCTCTTACTTGCTGTGCCTCAGCACCACTCACTAAAAGAAATAAACAAACATGCATTAGTTGGGTGTTTCTATTAATTCCTCACTTCTGTTTTGCATTCACTGGTAACACAGGCATGGGGAATACGCATTCAAAAACTGCTCTACATATTTTTGAGTTTGAAACAACATTAACATTTAGTAAGCACTGAAGTTTATTTTTTAGTGTAGGAGATAATGAAAAACGGTGTCTTTGGTACAGTATAAGAAGCATGCACAGGCAAAAGCTGTTGTAATGCTGTTCCCATGAGTGATGTACCTCTGGAGTACTAGGCTTGTTTGTGTGAGTGCCTTAGTCTTGTGGGACCTATCTTGGCTGTTTTTTTTAAAGGAACAGTGTTAGGAACAGGAGGCCGGAGTGAAGGTGCTCTTTCTGGTAGCACAACAGATTAAAGTCTTGGACAGACACTGGAGACATCATTAGTGGACCAAGGCAGCTCTCTGGCTATGGGCTAACTTCTGTGAACAAGGAGAAACCACTACAAATCCTCCAGAGCAAAACCTCTACAGTAGCATCACATAGCAACTTTAAATCCACAGAGAGATCTCAGGCTCACTGTATTCTCCATTCAGTTTCGTTATTGTAACTCTTCAAATACTATTATACTTACAGATATATAGACAGTGCATTGCAACTAACGTTGAACAGTGCACACTGACATTCGTAATAAGCACTTCATCCCTACATGTCTTTACTCAGCAGTTGTTACTGCACTGGATTTTAAATTGAGCTTTTTGTTCAGCTGGTTTAGTAAGTTGAGTAGGACAGGTCTCATGCCACCGAGCAAAAGAAGCATGTCTAGGTTACAAAATTGAAAAGATGCCCTTAGCTATAAGATGATAAGTATTACAGGATTCCGCAAAGAAGAACAAGGTCAACAACAGGGCACAGTGATGCTAATTGGGCTGACAAGCAAGCACGTGTTAATGTTTTTAAGGTAATTTTTCATGGCTCATTGGAAGCAATTAGCAAAGCATTCACAGTAGTCATAATAGTAACAGCCCCCTTTTAGTGTCTCCATATCAACAAAGAAAAGTTTCATGAATTTCTTTTGGAATTCATTGTGCATTAAACTGAGCAGTATTTCCTTCTTTCTTTTTTTACATTTTTTAAAATTTTTTGTTGGGTAATAATATCCGCTACAGTACATAATCACTTCATGCTTAGCTTGTCTTTTAGATTAGCAGTTTTTGAGATTTTCTGATTAACCTTGAAAGCTTTGATCGAAAGACAGACATGTAACTTTAGTTGTGGTTATAGAAAAAGTGAACAGAAGCACAAAATGATATTTAGAACAACAAATTAGATTTACTGAGGTCCAGAATCTTTGACTCTTGTCAATTGTATTATGAAAATCACAACAACAAAATGGAAAAATAGCATATGGACGGTTTAAATCGGTCAAAACCAGAGAAAGAGAATACAAAAACAAGAATATCAAAGCTTGACAGGACCAGAAGCCTGGGAAAATTTGGAGACCTGAAAATCACGGGAAATCAATAGGCTTATTGATGTAAAGCCACAGAACAAAGGAACTGAGTATAGTGGCAACCATGTCTTGTCGGCTGCATTGGTAAAGAGCCTGTGAAGAAATGTGACATGACACCGAGGTTCAAATTGCTTTCACATGCTTCATTCAGAATAAATGCAGTATATGTTAATGCTAATGCTAACCACAGGAACAACACACTGAGAAAAAAAGGATAATTCTGTAAAAAGAGAGAGCTTACATTTCTTGGCACATCATTTAAAAGAGACAGGAGGTGTGTTTAATGGGTGTGTCTCATTTCTTCTGTCACACTCAGCTTAGAATGTTATGTAAGAAACAAACCACAAAAGACTGTGATGTTGTAGGAAAATAATCCATGTCAGGGTGGTGTGTTATACCCCAAAGTGATCTTAGTTATTGTTGCCACACACTAGGATGTTGAGTATTTTCCAATAAAGCTTAAAACATGTTATACTTCATGTACCACAACAACCTGTTGAGTATTATTATTCGCTTTTTGAGTTCCCAGTTCAATTTCAGATACAGAGCAGATTTTCAGGGAATGCAAAAAAAAAATAGCTGTATGTTCTATTTTTGCACTATGAAAAAATTGTTTTCGTATATCCTCGTTATTTATTGTCATGAATCCATATTCAATAAATGCTTTGTTTGAGCACATTTCAGTTCATTTTCTTGAGTTATTATTGTTCCACTGAGTCAGTCACTCAATGTTGTCAAGGCTATGCTAGTGCATCGTGATAGTCAGGAATGTGATCGAAGTCTAATATAATAAATTTGCTTAATTATGTTGGCTTTGTAGAAGCCAACATTCTGTTTTCCTATTTAAGCTTAGACAAAAATTTATCAAGAGTAACTCCTCCTAGGGCTTTCGAGCCACATGCACCAAATTCAGATATGTTGTAGACCCTGGTCTGAAGTTTGTTGCTATTACTTCTCTAAGCGACCCGAGTTACAGTACTTCCGGTACCGGGTCTCAAATTGGCCTTTTTTCCACATAGACTCCCATTATAAAATTTGGAGGTTTATAACTCGGCAAGCTTTCGAACTATCAACACCAAACTCGGCCAGCTCTAGGGTGATACTCTGAACAAAGTTTTAAATTGGTGTACCGACTGGCCTTTCGGTTGTCCCACAGCCCCAAAATCAAAAAAACTTTTTACAACATGGACATGTGACATATCAAAACACTCAGAACAATGATGGGAAGTTCCTCACGGGTATTCTGATGATGTCACGTGATGTCACATGAAAAAAAGTAATTAGCACAACATTTACATGAGACATATCAAAACACTCAGCCCAATGTAGGGAACTTCCTCAAGAGTATTTGGATGACGTCACATGCTCATCTCCACTTACTTCCAAATGTTTTCGCACCCTAGCTTTCTGTCTACTTGCTTCCAAAAGTAACACTAACCCTTATGTCCATTCGCCTCCAAAAAGCACCGGCCTTTGCGAATACTTCCAACATCAAAGTTTGTTGCGACAAACCTTACAAATCTAGTTGATAAATGTGGTTTGTAGCAGGGAAATTTAAGCTTGTGAAGCTTTTAGAATTGTCTTTATTTCTGCATAAATATGATTTTCACATAGTAGACAATTCCTAAAAGTAGACAAAAAGAACTGAAAAATTAAACAAATGAGCTTATATATTATATTTTATCGTTTATTTACTGATCAAATGATACAAGATTATCATATCTGTGTGTGGCAAATGTATTTACATCAGTATCTGGTGTGAGTCTCTTGAGCAACCACAACTAAATATTTCAGGTAACTATTGATCAGACATGCACATCGGCTTGGAGGAATTTTAGCTCATTCCTCAGTACAGAATCAGCAGTTTGCTCACATCAGTTTCCTTACGTAGGCAACATTTCTACTGGATTATGTTCAGGTTTTTGCCATGGCTATTCCACAATATTCATTCTTTTGTTGAATGTGTGTAAATGGTTGTTTTATTGCTGCATGGTCCACTTTCTCTTGAGTTTCAGTTCACAGACATGTGTCTGTTTCCTGACATTTTACTTTCAAATTTGCTTGTATAATTCAGAATTAATTCTCCTATAAATCATGGCAAGCCCCCTTGCCTAGATGCAGCAAATCTGGCCCAAGCCATCCATGATACTACCACCACCATGTTGCACAGGTGGTATAAGGTTTGGAAAGCAGTGTGTCACTTTCTCCAATCATAATGCTGTGTTCTGGTTTGTGTCCACAAAACAATTTTCCCCAAGAGTTTGCTGATGGTGGACTCAGGAACATTAACATTAGCCAATATTAGAGAGACCTTTAGTTGCTCAGCAGTTATCCCACATTCCTTTATGACATTGGAGTATTGCATGTCTTATTTTTTTAGGTTGACTACTTGGAATGAGAGTTAGAAAGGTCTTGAATTTCCATCTGTGCACATCTGTCTGAATTTGGATTGGTGGACTCCAAACTTTTAAGAGATGGATTTGTAATCGTTTGAAGCCTGAGGAGCATCAACAACTCTTTGTTCACTATTATGTCGTTTTGAAGACTATGACAGATCCCTGTTCTTTAAATAAAACAGGACACTCAATCACACATGACTGAAAGCATCTGACACTAATTTGCCTTCAATTAATTGCTAATCCTAGACTTTCACATATTTTGCGACTCACAGACATGTAATAGTGGTGATGATTTCCTCTAAATTATGAAAGCATCTAGAGCCATTCAATGATGTTGGTGTATGCAGTTGCATATTATTATATTATAATTGCAAATTATTTAAACAATTTTAAAATGATGCACATTTAATTCATATTCTTTCTTATAGAGCACGTTTTATTTTTACTCCTAAGTGTTAATTGAATTATTAACTAACAAACATGCACTTACTTAATCTGGTTTTTAATAATGCATGAATTCCTAGGAGTCACATCATAGTTAAGTTTAGCTCTTTATTAGTTCTTGAGTAGTACATATGAGTCTGCAATGTCTTAACTAATCTTTAGTTCATAACCAATTAGGTATTAATGCATGATTATTCATGTAATGTTAATGTAAATGTTACCTAAATACGAAACATGTTACCGATATGTTGTCCTGTACAGTAAATATAGCGTTGCATTCTGTTTAAAAAATACAGTACACTACAGTACATAAGCATAATGTACATAAATATAAATGCAAATCAAGTGGCTCCATGTGTGGTTCAAACCCTAACTTGGAAGTTTTATATCAGCAGAATGTATGCATATCACATCATCAAATAAAAATGTATAACAAATTGTCAGCAAGTACAACACTTTGTCATCTAAATGAATAGAAAGGATATTTCATAGATGGCTGATGTCTTACTAAAATGAAATATATAACTTTAATAATTTACAGTAGCAATCTTCTAGCAAACATCTAGACATGATGCTAATTGAGGATTCTCGTACAGAGAAAATCACATACTACACCAATCATACTACCTCACACCCTGACATCAGCCTTTCTTTCATCCTTTAATCATCCTGCACTGCTTTTTACAAAAACTATGCAATGCTTATGAATGTGCTATGAAGCCCCATAGTTTATAGCTATATACAACTTTATATAATTAAAGACTTATCAAAAAATGTTAGATATTGTCATTGTGGAAAAACCCCACATGTTTAATAAGATTTTTTAACAAGAGAAAGATAGTATTACTCAATCAATCAGATTGCAGCATGCATAATCCACTGCAATCAGTAAAGACACATAACAACAAATAATATTCCTAAAAAAGGGGGGGTTGAGTAGCAAAGATGGTTTAAAATGGTTCTGGTTATCAGGGCTGTGGTGCTCCTAACTGCTACATTATGTATGCTGCCATTCAAACGGTGGTGCAGGAAATGCAACAGAGCGGCTGTGTTAGCAGAGCAGGAAATGAGAGGTGTGGATGGGATGGAAGGGGTGCATTTATATCATAACTGCATGTCCGGACTCCTTCTGCGGTCATTGTTTTTGTATTTGATTCAGGTTGCAGAGCAGGTAATTACTGTTGCTCAGTGTAATACATGGTGTTCTCAGGTAATGCTGAGGCAATGCCACATCAGGGTTTTGTTTTCTCCTGCAGCGGGTAAGATTACAGCTAGGGGGTAAAACGAGCTGATCCCAGAGCAATAATTAAAAGCTATTGTATCTGTTACACATATGCCCTATAAGTGGAAAGGGAGATTTGTGCAGTAGTTGGTGAACGCTGTAAGAGTCTTATGCTCTGTAGAGGATCATCACTGCTATAAAAATCTTTTTCACTGACTGTTTCAGTGTGATATTGTGTAACATATTCGAAATTCATTACATATAGATGTCCTACAGAAGGAATATAAAGAATTAGTATTAATTAGTATTATTAATATTGTGTTCAAGAAAGCAAGATACTTTAAATGTGTTTTACAATTATACAGTAGCCTGCCAGGTATTCTGGAAAAATCCTAACCGTCCTGACAGGTTATACTTTACTTCATAGCATTCTCTGTTGACAGCAAAACATACAGTATTATTATTGTAACTATATTTCTAATTACACACAACTGTTTCAAATCACCAGTTTACTACATTTACACACCTCAGACCTTATCGCAAAGTACACTTATTAGGAACACTGTATTACGCAAACTACTAATGCTGGCTTGTAGGGGTAAATATGCTGGTTTAAAATCTTAATAGATAATAACATCTGCTAAATGAATAAATGTCACTGTATTCACCTCACTCTTGTGGGTAAAGGAGCAGAGCCCTGGGTCCGAGTCACTCAGAACATGTACTAATACTACAATAAGATTGGAATAGAAACAGATGGAGAATTAAAGCATGATGAGATTAAATTACTGGTGTTTATTATTAGTGCGTCTTTCTACATTCAATAAGGAGGATCAGTGTCAGTCATGAAAGGAATCATGTGCCATCCAATGATTTTTGTGTACACAGCTGCATATGGCAGATAATATAAGCAATTTTAAATGATACAATTCATATTCATTCTCAGAGAGCACTCATTCATTCACTCATTTTCTACTGCTTATCCGAACTTCTCGGGTCATGGGGAGCCTTTGCCTATCTCAGGCGTCATCGGGCATCGAGGTAGGATACACCCTGGACGGAGTGCCAACCCATCGCAGGGCACACACACACTCTCATTCACTCACGCAATGACACACTACGGACAATTTTCCAGAGATGCCAATCAACCTACCATGCATGTCTTTGGACCGGGGGAGGAAACCGGAGTACCCGGAGGAAACCCCCGAGGCACGGGAGAACATGCAAACTCCACACACACGAGGCGGGAATCGAACCCCCAACCCTGGAGGTGTGAGGCGAACGTGCTAACCACTAAGCCTCTCAGAGAGCATGTTCAATTAATTTTACCCCTACATTAACTTGGCATTTACAACGTTATCCCATAATACATTAACTAACATATATTTAGGCTGATTTCTATTCATGCATGAATTCATTAGACTCATGTCTATAGGGATAGATATATAGTATATAAAATAATTATAATTAATATTTTAATGTAATTATAAATGTAATTAATATTTAAAAATTAATTTTAAACTTTAAATGTATGTATTCATTTATTTAATTTTTCTTCTTATTTTTTCTTCTTCTTCTTCTTCTTCTTCTTCTTCTTCTTCTTCTTATTATTATTATTATTATTATTATTATTATTATTATTATATATGTATATTTATGATTATTTTTTCTTTCTCTCTTCTGTTTCCATACTGGGAACATGGGAATAAGTGCTATATAAAAAAATTCATTTGAATCTGAAATGTCATAATTAAAGTTAGCTCTTCATTATTTAATAAAACACTGTAATATACTGTTAAATAAAATGCTGTAATATACTGTTACAATATACAACATATAGTTCTGTAGAAGTAGTATTGCATTCTATTTAAAAAAAAAAATACTTCACATTACCTTACTTCAGATAAATGCTATCTGGCAACCTTTCTCAGTTTATTTTTGTAGCATGTAAGTGTTGTAAATGAGCGTGTGGATGGATGTCAGTGTGCATGTGTATGCGTTTATGTGTAATTGATAGTGACTTGCGGTTAAGGATGGTGGCCAGTGGGCCTGCAGATGCAAGTGTTTTGCGACTCTCCCTCGTAAACACTATGACCTCAAAAAGCCCTTTTTATAGTGTACTGTATTTCCTGTTAATTGTAAGATCCCTTAACAAGACACTTGATGTCAAATGTGACTGCCATATTCAAAGACTTCACAGGATTAAGGTGACTGTGTTATGGTGAACAGATGTGCTATAGCAATGTGCTACATGCTCACTTCCACACTGTGGGCAGGTTTAAGTGCCACATGTGAGTGCTTTAATCCACCCTTTATCCAGTGCTCAGAAAAATGGAAATGTGTGTTATCTATAGTGAAATACCCTTCACCTGCCCAACAGAGCTCTGCAATACATATTCATTGAGTTCATTAATTATATGTGCAGAACTTTATGTCACCTTGCTGAGGGAAAGAGACTCTGTGAATCAGATTGAAGTAAGTGGACCTTGTCACCTTCTTCATGCATATTTAACTAAGACCTACTTCAGCTACAGAGAGGAGACACTCGCTCCCTGTTCTGACTGCCTTCAGAGAGTTTGACAACAAAAAAAAAGAAAGTGTGTGCAGGCCGTTCCTTTCTCAGCCTGTCCTGTCTGAGTATTCCTAATAGGAAGCTCTTTGATGAGTCCTTTCTGATCTATTCTGTGTGGAAAGATACTTGAGTAAATTTGTGAGAAAATGAATGGGACACTGGGAAGATTATGCACACACACACACACACACACACACACACACACACACACACACACACACACACACACACACACACACACGCACACACTCACACTCCCAAGCGCACACACAGGTTTGATTATGGCTCTGGGTGAAGGTCACTCAGTGATGTATGTTGCATTCCTAATGTATGCGCAGGGCTTTACATCTGTTACTCTGCTAACATTCATAGGAAGAGATTAGATGCAGCTGTGTGTCTGTGTGCATCTGGATATGTGTGTGTGTGTGTGTGTGTGTGTGTGTGTGTGTGTTGAATTAGACCTGAAATCATTTCTATGTTGTTGTTTAGGGGTCAGGAAGCTGTGTGTTTATATGTATGTTTGTATGTATGTATACATGTGTGTTGTGTTCAATCAGTCTCATTGCTGTTCTTTTTTATTACAGTGTAGAAGAGCTGCGTAAAGTGGATGAGGCTGCACACAGGTTGCACACAGACTGCTGTCATTCTCCATCAGGTAAGCTGATTCCTTTCATAATTTAACAGGTGCCTTGCCACATATTCCTCTCTTTCCTTAAAGTAGCACTCCAGTGTTGTTTTTCCAGCTTAATCTTTATCTATTGCTGTTGTAGTGTCTATACCAATAACACAGACTAGAATTTTTATTTAATACACTTTCCAGAGAATAGAAGATCAGTTTAAATCACTGGTATTCTACCTGTCGATTGCAGTCTACCAGTCAGTTATAAGCACCCATGTGTTGTTCAAGATCTAAACAGATTTCAGCATAAAATTAAAAAAAAAAAGCACGAGTGCAATCAAAAATATTTGCTGGTTGGGCTTTTGTTAAATATTCATTCATTCATTCATTTTCTATCGCTTATCCGAACTTCTCGGGTCACGGGGAGACCCTATCTCAGGCGTCATCGGGCATCAAGGCAGGATACACCCTGGACGGAGTGCCAACCCATCACAGGGCACACACACTTTGTTAAGTATAAGACACTATATTTTATTTCATGGTGTATAATAATGGGCACGGAGCAGCCCAGGGAATACAAGACTTAACGACACCTGAACCGGCTGTTAAGCTATGTAGCTGACTAACACCATCTCCATATGTGCACTGCTAATGAGTGAACTCTGTTCAGAAAACCATGGCTGAACAACGAAAAAAGGAGAAAATGGAAGAACTAATTTGCTTTTACTGTGGTGAAAGAAAAACTGTCTGCTTGATATGTCACCAGACTTTAACGTTGTTGAAAAGGGATAATTAGGAGCTCCATCACACCACTAACAATCTGAAATTGAAATTCATTCAAGACTCATTCCCGCCCAAAAGCAAAATACAAGAGAAAAGAAGCTCAGCAATCACTTTTCACAAAATCTACTAAAAGAGCTAAAGCTGCTATTGAGAATTCCTTGAATGTTTGCATTGTACTGTCCAAGCTAAAGCAGCCCCATCACTGCTGCTGAGATTTTATATGAATCGATGACACATCATTCACAGTCTTTTAAAATGAACGATTCCTGTTAGATTATTGTCTTTACTGAAGTAATTTAGCATTCAACTTGGTGGGCTTTTGGTTTCATTTGGCCACTTTTTTTCATACAAAGTGAACTTCAAAAGTTCCAAAGTTTAGTTTAGAGACTCTTTCTTGAGCATCCTAAGCAGGAAGGAGCAGAGGAATCTGTGCAGACGCCTGACGATCAAAACGAACATTGACGTTAGCATCTTTCCACCAGTTGAGGAAAATGATGCACGGTTCACAGAATGTATACTCAAATGGTAAAATGTTATAAATAGTCTAGAGAACACAGAATATATTCACATAAATATTTACTGGCTGTCTCTTAGACTTCTATTATAACAGTGGATTAAATATTCATTTTCGTTTTAATGAAGTTTAGATGAAATGTCTTAGTACAGAAGTAATTTAACATAATCAAGTAGATAGAGGAAAGGTTGACAAATGTCGCCCTTTTCTGTTCAACCGATTGAATTTAAACCCAGACTGTAAAACATTTACAAACACATACATTTTATTACATCATTCTCTAATTACACACATGGGTGTGTCAGAGGTAACTCAGGGCTGGATCTCTGGATCTCGTTTCGCTCAGTGTGTGTTCACAGTGTTGCCTAGTTACGCTGGCTGTAGAGATGATGCCGGCAGTGCAGGTTGTGCCCAGATCTAATGGCTGTCGGCAAAGGCAAGAAAGCAGCTGTAAACAACTTTCTCATAAGCTGTGTAAAAAAATTGCCTGTAGGTGCTGCAGGTTATTCATGAGGCAATGTGTAAAACCAAGCCTGGAAACGCAGGTGCAGAAATGTAATAATGCACACTCCATCACTTAGGTATTACTAGCTTAATCACACTAAGCAGTATAGGCTACATGCGAAAGAAAACCGTGGCCTAATTGATTATTAAATGACATGCAGCACCAGGATAGAGGTCCTGGATAGCCTAGGGAGCTTTATGTGAAATAAATGTGATTGGACATTTAAATACAGATTCATTCTGATGAAGGAAAAGCATGTCTTCCACACACAGATTTAAACCTGTTTGTCTCTGATGGATTCAAGCGCTAATGCAGAGTGCAGTGTCATTGCTACACTTTGTTAGTGAACTGATCCATCAAGCCTCCACATAAGCAGGCACACACACATACAATGCAGATCCATCAACGGTCCCCTGTCCTGATGATTGGTGGATGGTGCAAAGTGATTAAGCCTTGCAGACTCTTTTTATCACACACACACCCACACACACACACACACACACACACACACACACACACACACACACACACACACACACACACACACACACACTCACACACACACTCACACTCACTCACACACACACACTCACTCACACACACTCACACACACTCACTCGCATATAAACTGACATTGCTACGCACCACCATTAAACCAGCAGAGCTTCGGCCAGCAGGGTTAAGTTAATACAGAGAGTGTTAGTACATCTATATACACTACACACACTATGTTACACTATCAACCATGTTTTATCCTTGCTATGTTGTGCTTTGTATCGTGTGTGGCTGCAGTGTCTTGCATCATACCCTTTTACCCCAACAGTGCTGTCTTATATTGTGTGCAGCAGTCTACATATTCAACTATCATAGCTGTAGCTAACAGAAGTCATCCAGAAGCTGGAAACAGATGTGGGCATGTGTGTACAGCTGCCTAACTGCCCTAATTACCATAATTACTCATGTAGCTGTGGTTCAACTGTACAATAACCAGTGTAAATGAGCTGGAAAATGATGGCTGGCTGGCTGAATCTGACTTTTTTCTATTTGGAGGTATATTTCAAGAAGAGAGAGAGCGAGAGTGAGAGTGAGAGAGAGAGAGAGAGAGAGAGAGAGAGAGAGAGAGAGAGAGAGAGAGAGAGAGAGAGAGAGAGAGTGTGTGTGTGTGTGTGTGTGTGTGTGTGTGTGTGTGTGTGTGTGTGTGTGTGTGTGTGTGTGTGTGTGTGTGTGTGTGTGTGTGTGTGTGTGGTGGATTAGTGTCTGTGGTATCTGGAGACCAAATGTCAGAGTGAGGATAGAAATACATGACACTACTATTGACCTTTTTCAGACAAATGGTTGGTCCCCATAAAGTTTAAAGTTTATTTTTTATCTTCACAAAAAGCTGCTTTTATTTGTAAATTATAAAAATAAAATCCTGAAGTTAAGCTTAGGTGTGGTCATAAACACAGCATTATTGTTTTAAGAGAAAGCTTCTCTGAAATACCTCTGGTGTCCATTAACATAGACCAGTTGCTCGTAATTTTCCTTAGTCCATTCTTATTTCTTCTCATCTCCGTGAGCTTGTTGTCTGGACCTTTAGTGCCAAGCAAGCATACCTCTGTGGCTGTCGGTCTCTCTGATTGACATAATAAAAAAAGAACACTAAAAGCACTTTGAATGACATAGTGCATTTTTTCTCCTCCAAAATCCTGTAACTCACCACTCTCAGGAAAACAATAATCCCCATCAGCTAGACTTTTTTCTGGGAATTATATAAATGTTGTAATCTCTTTTCTAGTTCGAGGAACTTGGGCCAGATGTCCCTGTGAATATTTCTGACTCACTTTTCATGAAATGCAAGTGAAAGCTGTAGGTTTTAACAAGAAACAAAAATACATGAATTGAGAGTGGCAATTACTTGCGTTACATCCTTCTGAAAGAAAGAGAGGTAGGATAGGAGCCTTTATTTTGTCAGTATACATTACAGTGCCTTAACTCAAATGTTGTCACTTTAAGACTCTGTTCTTTTAAGTTGCCTGATTGATGTCTATGGCCTTGAGCACGAATCGGTAATAGCTAGCAGTGGAGTGGTGACCGGAAAGTGTGTGAATGACAGGAAGTTGGCTTTGCCAGCGTTGCCCTTCGCCAAGACGTTAATAAAAATCGAACGATTGTTTCTTTTCTTGCTGCTATTGTTTTCTTTTCCACAGTCATATTTATCACAGCTCAGCTAACCTTGTGTTCTGGCCAAAGGAACTGGCATGATTGTGAGGTGGAAAACAACACTGATGCTTCTAATATTGGTAACTTTTCTCTTCCTGTTGTTGTTTGAAGTTGGCAGGATGCTTGAACTGTGTAGTAAAATAGCTTTGAATAGGAACACGTGAGAAAAAACAATTAGACACTGATATTGTGCATGTTTGCACGTGCACTTTATATTCAACCATCCATTTTCTAGAGTCTTTTTTTAACCTCAAATCTATCCCAGAGGACACAATCACACCCACACAAGAGACAATTTAGAGATGCCAATCATCCCAAAACACATGTCTACAGACTGGGGGTGGGGGGAGAACTGGTGTATCCAGAGTAATCCCCTGAAGCAGTCGGAGAACAGACAGAGGCAAGAATCAAACCTAGAACGCTAGTTGTGCTAAATGTGCTAAGCCTCCATGCCCCCTGCACTGTATACAGAACGGCAAAACTGATCTTCTGCAGCTGTTCTGGAGGCTTCTGCATGACTTCATCAATTGTATCATTCCTGTGTTTTCCTGTTCGACCCCTACCTTCATTTCTCAGGTCATGATGTCTATCTCAACTCATACAGAAGGACATGGAGTGATTGAGACAAGAAAAGAGAGAGACATGATCAGTGTAGGATGCTCATTGTGAGAGGATCTAATTGATTTTTTCCACATTGCCCTTGATGAATGTGCTGACAGAGAAGACAACAGGCTTTGTCAATATTAGGCTTTGTTCCACCCCAGAACTTCACTCATGCCAAACAGCCAGACTGATGGGCCATTTCTCTTAAAGGCAATGTGGGAAAAGCCTTAGAAGTAGGGCACTATATTGGTGTGTATTATGTACATTGCTTTATGCCTTGAGTGAAATTATAGACTGATAGATGGATACAGAGAGAGTGAGGGAAAAAGAGAGAGAGAAAAGGAAGGAGAGAGAGAACTGAATTCTGCAGGTGAAACAGCCACCAAGCATATACAATACCAACATGTTGATTACTCCTAAACCCACCTGTTCCCCTTGGCAATAAAATATGTACTGTTGAGTCCCTCTTTGTATGTGTGTGTGTTTGTGTGTGTTTGTGTGTGTGTTTGCGTGTGTGTTAGTGTGTGTTTGTGTGACCGAGAGTGAGAGAGAGAGAGATAAAGAGAGAGAACCAGAGTGAGCGAGCTGAGGTATATAAATTAGTATGTGTGTACCTGCCCTATTTGTTGTCACTGTGTGTCCTTTTGTGTGTGTGTGTGTGTGTGTGTGTGTGTGTGTGTGTGTGTGTGTGTGTGTGTGTGTGTGTGTGTGTGTGTGTGTGTGTGTGTGTGTGTGGTGGATTAGTGTCTGTGGTATCTGGAGACCAAATGTCAGAGTGAGGATAGAAATACATGACACTACTATTGACCTTTTTCAGACAAATGGTTGGTCCCCATAAAGTTTAAAGTTTATTTTTTATCTTCACAAAAAGCTGCTTTTATTTGTAAATTATAAAAATAAAATCCTGAAGTTAAGCTTAGGTGTGGTCATAAACACAGCATTATTGTTTTAAGAGAAAGCTTCTCTGAAATACCTCTGGTGTCCATTAACATAGACCAGTTGCTCGTAATTTTCCTTAGTCCATTCTTATTTCTTCTCATCTCCGTGAGCTTGTTGTCTGGACCTTTAGTGCCAAGCAAGCATACCTCTGTGGCTGTCGGTCTCTCTGATTGACATAATAAAAAAAGAACACTAAAAGCACTTTGAATGACATAGTGCATTTTTTCTCCTCCAAAATCCTGTAACTCACCACTCTCAGGAAAACAATAATCCCCATCAGCTAGACTTTTTTCTGGGAATTATATAAATGTTGTAATCTCTTTTCTAGTTCGAGGAACTTGGGCCAGATGTCCCTGTGAATATTTCTGACTCACTTTTCATGAAATGCAAGTGAAAGCTGTAGGTTTTAACAAGAAACAAAAATACATGAATTGAGAGTGGCAATTACTTGCGTTACATCCTTCTGAAAGAAAGAGAGGTAGGATAGGAGCCTTTATTTTGTCAGTATACATTACAGTGCCTTAACTCAAATGTTGTCACTTTAAGACTCTGTTCTTTTAAGTTGCCTGATTGATGTCTATGGCCTTGAGCACGAATCGGTAATAGCTAGCAGTGGAGTGGTGACCGGAAAGTGTGTGAATGACAGGAAGTTGGCTTTGCCAGCGTTGCCCTTCGCCAAGACGTTAATAAAAATCGAACGATTGTTTCTTTTCTTGCTGCTATTGTTTTCTTTTCCACAGTCATATTTATCACAGCTCAGCTAACCTTGTGTTCTGGCCAAAGGAACTGGCATGATTGTGAGGTGGAAAACAACACTGATGCTTCTAATATTGGTAACTTTTCTCTTCCTGTTGTTGTTTGAAGTTGGCAGGATGCTTGAACTGTGTAGTAAAATAGCTTTGAATAGGAACACGTGAGAAAAAACAATTAGACACTGATATTGTGCATGTTTGCACGTGCACTTTATATTCAACCATCCATTTTCTAGAGTCTTTTTTTAACCTCAAATCTATCCCAGAGGACACAATCACACCCACACAAGAGACAATTTAGAGATGCCAATCATCCCAAAACACATGTCTACAGACTGGGGGTGGGGGGAGAACTGGTGTATCCAGAGTAATCCCCTGAAGCAGTCGGAGAACAGACAGAGGCAAGAATCAAACCTAGAACGCTAGTTGTGCTAAATGTGCTAAGCCTCCATGCCCCCTGCACTGTATACAGAACGGCAAAACTGATCTTCTGCAGCTGTTCTGGAGGCTTCTGCATGACTTCATCAATTGTATCATTCCTGTGTTTTCCTGTTCGACCCCTACCTTCATTTCTCAGGTCATGATGTCTATCTCAACTCATACAGAAGGACATGGAGTGATTGAGACAAGAAAAGAGAGAGACATGATCAGTGTAGGATGCTCATTGTGAGAGGATCTAATTGATTTTTTCCACATTGCCCTTGATGAATGTGCTGACAGAGAAGACAACAGGCTTTGTCAATATTAGGCTTTGTTCCACCCCAGAACTTCACTCATGCCAAACAGCCAGACTGATGGGCCATTTCTCTTAAAGGCAATGTGGGAAAAGCCTTAGAAGTAGGGCACTATATTGGTGTGTATTATGTACATTGCTTTATGCCTTGAGTGAAATTATAGACTGATAGATGGATACAGAGAGAGTGAGGGAAAAAGAGAGAGAGAAAAGGAAGGAGAGAGAGAACTGAATTCTGCAGGTGAAACAGCCACCAAGCATATACAATACCAACATGTTGATTACTCCTAAACCCACCTGTTCCCCTTGGCAATAAAATATGTACTGTTGAGTCCCTCTTTGTATGTGTGTGTGTTTGTGTGTGTTTGTGTGTGTGTTTGCGTGTGTGTTAGTGTGTGTTTGTGTGACCGAGAGTGAGAGAGAGAGAGATAAAGAGAGAGAACCAGAGTGAGCGAGCTGAGGTATATAAATTAGTATGTGTGTACCTGCCCTATTTGTTGTCACTGTGTGTCCTTTTGTGTGTGTGTGTGTGTGTGTGTGTGTGTGTGTGTGTGTGTGTGTGTGTGTGTGTGTGTGTGTGTGTGTATCCTTTTGGCCAGCTGTGTCCAAGTGACAGGATATTTAACATTCACCGTGCTAGGAGGTGATGGTGGGACCTTAGACCATATGGACAGTCTTGCAGACTAGTGTGTGTCTGTGTGTGTGTCTGTGTGTGTGTGTCTGTGTGTTGCTTAGCAGTGTCAGGGCTTGTCATTGCTAGGCTAATTAAATGCTGGGCATTCATTTATGCAGTTTAGCTACTGCTGTTCCACTCTAATGGTCTCGCGCTGACACTACAGCATTACAGAGAGCGAGAGGTAGTAGACAGAGAGAGAGAGAGAGAGAGAGAGAGAGAGAGAGAGAGAGAGAGAGAGAGAGAGAGAGAGAGAGAGAGAGAACAAGAAGACGTGTCAGGACTCACAGACGGAGGTTTCGAACATAAGAGCAAAAAAATGTGATGAACACATTTTAAGAAAATCCCTGAACAAGAATAAGACTGGCTGAAGATGTTTGTGTGTGTACAGTATGTGTGTGTATGTACACATGTATATATATTATCTCCAGTAGTTTGAACAGCTGGTTTTATGTGTTCTACTGCTTGTTCTGCTCTCTTCTTCATTCTATCTCAACAACTCACACACTCGCTTCTGCTGATAGTCTAATTACTCTAATAGATTCCACTAGTGATAAAGTCTCTCCTCTGTACACTAATGAAGTAGCTGTGAGTAGCAGCTAATTGTCAGTAATTTGCCATGTCTGTTGTGGTTACCAATAACAGATCTGGAATCAAGCAGTGTTAAGAGTTCTGGTTTGATCCTCTTTGATTATCGAGAACCTGTGAGTGTTTGCGAGGTGCTCGAGTGTGCTCTAGTTAGATATGCTATTAAGAAACCTGCATATTTCGGTTCAGTGCTCGTGGCATTCTGAAGGGTTCAGTCGATGGTGTGTGAAGTGCAGCTGGTTGTAGCATTCATATAAAACTCTAGCTTTTAGGTGTTGGTGGTTGTACTGAATGTATCGGATACACTACTGAGGGATGTGTGAGCACATAACAATAATGCACATTGTTACAGTTTCCATAGAAAAGCCATAAAATAAAAACAGGGAGTTTGTTCATTTGTAAAATGCAGATTGATTTCATTCAATTGACTTTTTTTATTTAAGAAAATAATCTATATTATTACATTATTTAATTAAAAACTTGCTGCCCCATCATTTGGGTTCAATATATTTAAAATAAATATTCTCCATTATTTTTTTTATTTTTTACTTTTTATTCTTTACTAATAAGCAGAAATAGTCATAAATATGCCTCATACACAAGAATATAAAACAACTTCTTTTCATTGTTATGTCTTATTCTCATCTCTCTATTTACCAATATCTAAATTAGGATGATGCTGAAATCAAGACATTGATTATATACAAGAGACTGACCTTCTAATGTGTCTTCTATACTCTTAACATGTTTAGGCTATGGGATAGGGTGTCTAAAATAACAACATCCAAGCCTGTCCAAATTACCCCAAATGTGTCAAAATGTTATAGTTTGATGATCCTAAAGTAGAACTTTACACTTAGCACTTTACGCTGCCACTATACACACGGTGAAACATGATGGTGGCAGCATCATACTACAAGGCTGTTTGTCTTCAGCTGGGACTGCTGCTCCAGACAAGGAATAACCTGTAAGTCTGTTTTCCATCATGACAATAAGAATTGATCGTGATGGATAAAGCACAAATCAACAAAATGACCAGGAAAGATGAACATTTTGGATCAAAAAGAGGACTTTTAATGAGGCAGTAGTTAAGGGGTGTGCACCCTTATCGTCGCTGTCAGGCGGAATCCTCGTATCTCCAAAATCATTATTTTTCAGGAAATTAAAAAAACTCTGTATCTTATCTGCAATGCACAGGGTTTAGTCCGCGTTGCAGTGGATTGTCTTGCGCAAAATTTCTCTCCTCAGACGAGCACCAGAACTGAGCCCAGTGTTTTGAAGACATTTACCTCAGAAGACGTGTTGATTCGTTGTGACTCTTCTTGAGGAGAATTATGCCTCGAAGCTCTCCCGCGGAGTGAAGAAGTGGACAGTTGAAGTGTCCAATAGAGTTAAGATATTTGCGCTCAAGATATTTTCAAGACTTAAGACAACCAGGTTACTGTATTTATTTTTACAAATCTAAAATGGTTCTAGTTGTTTTTCACTTGCATTTTTTTTTTGCTTGCTATTATCATGTTAAAAGTGTAAAAAATATCAGACGATTATTTTTTTTTTCTTTTTCATAAAAACCTGCAATTTTTATATCCACCGTAGATTCTCATCTCCTCCTCAGTCCAGCTGTAACACTCTGCTCTTTTTTATACACTGGTGTGTGATGTTTTTAAAGACATATCCAGATTTATGCATAAGCACAGTTTTTCAGCCTTTGAAAAATGTTTCTATTATGGGTTTTGCATCATTTCACATGTCAACAAATAATTTATCCTCTAAAGTGAAACAGTTTATCCCTAATTGCTCTTTCCAACACATACACAGTACATCAGCAAACATTTCGATGCAATTTAATGCATTTTTCATAAAAAACCTTTGGACGGAAACCTGCCTTATGAAGTTTCTCATGTTAATCACGTTCAGTTCTACTTTATTATTCATTACACTGCTGTTGAGTTCCCAACAGTGCAGATAGTCTACATGCTTCTGTGGGATGATGTGCTAAAAACAACCTTGAGTAAGTGAGTTCTGACATTGTGAGCAAGTTTTCAGTGTCCTTATTTACTCTTGAGTTATTTTCAACCCCATCAGTACAGCATTTTTCCATCTGCCTTTAATAAAATGTTTGCTTTTAGTTTGTTAGAAAATGAGTGTTGACAGATTAATGTGTGTAAAAAAAGAGTCTGAGGAGTTCAGTACATGTTCTTGAATGGACTGGGTACAGAGAAATGGGAAACTCAAGTTTGGTGTTAAGTGCTACAGTATTCAGATTTGTTAGCAAAAGACCAAAGCATTAGTTATTTAAATAACTGAATGTCTTTGTATTTGTCCAGTTCACACAGACATTGCATGCTGATCATATCCTCTAGCTGTGCACCTGCATGGAGAACTTCATGTGGTCATGCTTCATGAACAATGAATCTTCCCTGTTTGTGTATCAGAGTGGAATCTGAAATTGTCTGCACATCTCCAGCATGTCTTTCTCCTGATCTCACTACCTCGACCTCGGCCTCATGCTTTCTTGATTTTGCTTCAGTTTGATGACTTCAATGGAAAGTGTGCATTAGTAGACCTTTTATGAGCAAATGAGCTCATGTTTGGGTTGGTGCATGAATGAGGTGCATTGTGGGAAAGGTGAATGGTGCAGCAGATTTCTCTTTCTCTGTCTTGCATGATGGGTATAGACAGAAAGCAGAAGAGTGAGAACGAGAGAGAGAGCGAGAGAGAGAAGAGGTGGGACAGGCACTTTGCTCTCTCCTTCACTTCTGTATGCGTCTCTTTTCAACCAGCCTACGAGTTTTTGGTCGCATAAATCCGTCAAGCTCACAGTCACGCCTGCCACTAAACAGCATGCTCTGTGAATATGCGCTTGCAATATAATGACAGCATTTCACACTGTTCCAGACCATTTTATGCAGTACTAGCCTGTCTAACACCAGCCTGCAATACTCAGAAAGAGCAGCAAATCACTGTCACTACAAGGCAGTGACATGGAGTGAGAGCTTTGAAATTACCATCCAAAGCAAAGTGGCTCAGAGATCGCACACCACAGTCTCACAGCATAGAGAAAGTACTGTTATTACAACTGGCCAATCTGTTGTTTGTTACAGCAAATGTGTTTCATGCTCAAACGTTGAAGAAGAAAGAAAGATAAGTGCAACAGCATGTGGCCACAGTTTTTTTTAATAAAAGTGCTGTGGCATTGTGGGGGACTTATGGTAAATGAGTTATAGGCATAGTGTGTGAGGCAGATATATGGCAGGGACTTGCTGTTCTCACACACGAAATGTGTTTTGGTTGTCGTTTCAAAAGTACCACAGACAAGATGATCTAGAAGCTTCGATGTAGGTCAGTGGGTTGCTAGAATAAGACTAATAGATTAAAACTCACTTTCTCTCACACACACACACGTACGCACGCATGCACGCACGCACGCACGCACGCACGCACGCACGCGCACACACACACACACACACACACACACACACACACACACACACACACACACACACAGCTGTTTTTGAGACTGCTATTGTCAAGTTCCAAGACAAGTAAATGCCTAGTCAAGATTGAGCCATAAAGTAATCAAGGCCAAGTTAAGATCAGTCCAAAGGAAAGTGAGACTGAGTCAAAACAGAGACACTAAAACGCATCAAATCCTTCTCAAGGCCAAGTCTTTACTTCAGCTAGTTGGCTTCATTTGTGTATTGCGCCAGTGTTTGGACTATGTTTTCTAAAAGAACAAATAAAGTGGGATGTGGTAGCCTTGTGGTTAAGGTGATAGGCTATCAGTTGGAAGGTTGGGAGTTTAAGTCCACTAAGCTACCGCTGATGGGCCCCTGAGCAAGGCCCTTAACCCTTAATTGCTCAGTTGTATAAAATGAGATTAAATGAAAGTTCCTCTAAATAAGGGTAAATTTTCCTCTAAAAATCCCTCTAAATCTGCTAAATGCTGTGCATGTGTAAATATGACACAAGCAACAATTTTTACACACTCTCAGTGAAGAAAAATGCCCAAGACAGAGACATGTCCAAGTACACTCATCACTCACTCTCACTCATCTTCTACCGCTTATCCGAACTACCTCGGGTCACAGGGAGCCTGTGCCTATCTCAGGCGTCATTGGGCATCGAGGCAGGATACACCGTGGACGGAGTGCCAACCCATCGCAGGGCACACGCACACTTTCTGTCCAAGTACAAATGCTAATAATTCAACAGCTCCACTAATACGTCAAAACATCTATCAATGCACTAATACTGTACATTTTATAATGCACATTAAAGGCAGGATTGTTCCTACACTGCAAAATAAGACATAATAGCAGGGAATAAAATCTTGAATGCAATCAAATTTATTTACAATGTCATATGATAACATTACAATAAACCAAATTAGGCATATTTCTAAAGTCACATACTGTATGCATGTAAATAGGTTTAACTTGTTAAGATGTAATTTTTTTTTTAGTTTTCTAAACTTACAATTGCAATTTTATTCAAAATGTGGCTTGTAACTGACCCTGATTGTGGATACAGAAACAGGACATCAATAGTTTGTACACTATAAATGCTTCCTGAAGAGTCTTTTGAATGTATAGCTATTTGATTAAGCTTCATATCATAATCCCTTATGCTTATGATAACAAATAGCAGCTACTGTATGATTCCTGTTTGATAATGACTGCAGTGAAAACTTAGATGTGCAGCAATGACTAGTTACATATATTTAAAATGTAACATGAAATCATTTCTTTGCATGTAAAATATTTCAAACCTGCAACGTTACTTGGCTCTTGGTGAACACCTTTATAAATCACCATGAAGCCCATACACTTGCAGTTTTCCTGTTTTTGTTGTAGTAAACATGTCTTTTTTTGGCTTATTCTGCTGTTTTGGACCCATCTGTGTCTCTGCTATTCAGACTATTTGCTGTCTTCATTTACAGTCTTAATCTAAAGTGTCATTTGCATTGTCCTCCATTTGCCCTCTCTCTCTCTCTCTCTCTCTCTCTCTCTCTCTCTCTCTCTCTCTCTCTCTCTCTCTCTCTCTCTCTCTCTCTCTCTCACACACACACACTTTTTTGTTCCTTTGCTCTCTCTGCCTCTCACTTTTGTTTTCTAGACAGCTGTGTAATTACGGAGTCTGCTCTGTCAGAGTAAAGCATTATTTTTCAGGTAATGTGGTGCCAGGAGGGTGTGTGTGTGTGTGTGTGTGTGTGTGTGTGTGTGTGTGTGTGTGTGTGTGTGTGTGTGTGTGTGTGTGTGTGTGTGTGTGTGTGTGTGTTTTTGTGTGTGCATAGTTGTGAGCTAGAGTAGTGTTTTAAAAATGACTTTAGAAAGATGACCCACGTTATATTTGTGGACTAGAATAGTCTGCCTCAGGGGAGCACTACTAGACAATATGATCTCTTAAATACATTAGCATACAATACCGGCACATTCTGCATTGTGTGTGTGTGTCTATATATATATATCACTACACACGCAGTCTTTGGAAATATAGTTGCTCATCAGCTATATATAATACGTCTTTTTCCTGTTAAGGAGTAAACATGAAGCTTGAAATAATTAATAATTAAGCACTAACATTGATACACACAGATATAAAAAGTAGTTAGTATTCTTTCTTATATTCCAGCTTCCTTCTTTCCTTCTCTTCTTCTCTCCTTAAAATAATTTTTTGCAGTTTGCCGAAAAAACAACATTTTGTCTTAACCCTTAGAGAAATATTATGTGAACTCAGCATGATTTTTGAACAGTTTCACAGCTTCTTGTTTTCCACATGTTGTAGTATTTCATGCTATCCTTATAGTGAGATTCTTGACTTTATTTTCATGGGATTTTCCCCCCCATATGATTTATTTAACGGGGTAAGAGATTGCTTAGTGAATAAGATGTTGGCCTGGTGTTTTGTTCTGTTTACATAGTCACATGATTTAATTAATTATGAGCTCCACTGTGGTACATACTGTATCACTCACCTAATTTCATGTGAAACAACTCTCTGATGAAGGAACACCAAATATATCTCCCAGTTTTAAAATGCAAACTTATCTACTGTGCATATTTTCCTCCTTATTTGCTTCTGAATGCTTGTTTTATTGATTGTAGTACATTATTCAGGTCATAAACCCATAAATGCCCAGGAACCGTCTACTTACACTACATACTTTCTGAACTTTTTCGTCATTGCACCGTAGTTGCTAAATAATTCATTGACGTTAGTGAATAATAGGCTTTGAAATAAGTAACTGTAATAAATGGTGAGTTTATGATCAGGGTTAATGTAACACTAACATCATGCCGGGTCTCCCTGTGTGAACTCAACGCTAGCAGTGATACAAAGTACACTATTTGGAAGAGATGTATAACTGTAAGGCAGCCAAGTTATTATGTGAGACAGAAAAGCATAAGTTGTGCACGCAAATAAGATTTCCAATGTAAGAGTGTGTCAGCTCTCATTCCAAACTCATTAATTTTTTAGAAAATGTACGGCCATGTTCAGCATAATCTCTCTCTCTCTCGCTCTCGCTCTTCCATTTTATTTTCCTGTCTTCTCTTGATGAGAAAATGAGTCACAGCTACACAACACACCTCAGCCCACAAACTGCTCCAAACTCTCAGCATCTGCTGTGAATAACGGAATGTTAGCATCGCTGCTGCTTTTTAAATGCTCACTTGATCTATAAATAAATAAATAAATACATTCATAAATATTTATAAAGCACCTGAGTTGAGAGATAGATGATATTCCGTTATTGATATTCTGTGATTACGTTTCTCTATTATTGTACTCTTTTCTTCTAATACAGACACGCATGCATAATGGGCCCAGATCTGCAGAGTCAGCATGTTCTCAAAGATGTCTTTGCTCTGCTCCTGGAGCCTTGAGTTACTCTGACTTCATCCTAGCCATCTGTCTGAGACAGAAGGAGAGAGAGAAATGAGGTGATACTGAAAAGAGAATGGACGATGAATCTTTCAGTGTCTTGCATATTTCAAACATATCAAGCCATAACGGTCATGCAGTAATAGTCCTAAGCTATATCTCATATAAACACATTCCACAAAAGAGCAAAAGTGTTCGTTTCCTGTCACTCCTTCCCCTTAAGTGTGGCAGAGCTTGTGAGTTAAAACAAGTTATTTTAGTAGCGAAGGGGGAAAGTAAACAAGCCTCTCTTTTAAATGAGCATGTGGAGAACATTTTGACAAGCACAACTCATCGTCTCCTACCCCTTCTCTCTCTCTCTGTCATCCAAAGTCCAACAGCCAAGCTTTATATTTGTACTAAGAGAGAGAGAGAGAGAGAGAGAGAGAGAGAGAGAGAGAGAGAGAGAGAGAGAGAGAGAGAGAGAGAGAGAGAGAGAGAGAGAGAGAGAATGAAAAAGTGAAAGTGGGGATGACAGACAGCGGAAAAAGGGAGAAAAGCCAGGCAGGCACTTCAAAGAGAGCTAGTCAAAGTGTGTGTGTGTGTGTGTGTGTGTGTGTGTGTGTGTGTGTGTGTGTGTGTGTGTGTGTGTGTGTGTGTGTGTGTGTGTGTGTGTGTGTGTGTTTCAGCATGACTGATTGCTTGGATATGGCTTCAAACACTGCTTCTCATGCACAACAAAGGTGCAGCAGTTGCTTACCTAGTAATTGTCTGTTTTTCTGTTAGCTCAGTGACAACATTTTGAAGAACGACATTTATTCAACTAACTAGCCCCTCATTACCACTTACATAAACACTCATGGAAGCCTTATATATATATATATATATATATATTAATATTACACACACATACACATACAGTATATACAGTATATACAGTACATACAGTATATATTTGTAAATATTTGTAAATACTAATAAATAAATGTATTTTATAAACTATTCAATCGATGAAATGACGTCTTTGTAAAAATAAAGGATATACTGTTTGTTCCCATTCCAAGCTCCCAAGCTGCGTTCCAAGAATTTTTCTATTTGCTAGAGCCGCACTTGGATGTATAAATGTGTGTATCACTAATCTGATCTAAAATAAAATTCAAAACTGTTACTACAGTAATATTAGCGACATCATCATTGGACAAGGCAAAAGATACTTTTTAGGAATTTTGACTCAAATTATGAAAGCTCATCATATGAAGGGAAAAGGGACACAATTTTACAGAAAGCTTTAAAGGAAACATACAAATCAATGAGTTTGCTGAACTAAAAATTAAAGTGATTGTGGCTCGTACAGGAGGGAAAATAAACAGAACACGTTTTTCCCAAAATGTCACTTACTCAATATTAATTTCTTATTTATAAAACTGTTTTATAAATACAATATTGCACTTGAAGTCATGTGGCTCAACTGAATATCAGCCCAGGCTGTGTATTGGCCATAGAGGCCACAGGACAAGTTTTAATGAATGTTATTACTCTTAGTAATTTTCTGGTTAATACAAAGTCCTGCCTTCGAGCTGCTTCATAAGAACTAGTCAGAAACGCATGAAAGAAAATCCATAATAGATGAGAAAAGTGAAAACAGAGCTTTGTTGTGATGAATCTGACTTGGTCAAGAGAACCACAACTGCATCAGACCTGAACTGTATCTCCCAGCAGGACCAACATCCTGAGTAAATCCTCACAGAGGAAAACCACATGAGGACACAAAGCATTTGTAGAGAGAAAAAACTTACACAGCATGAGGAATCTGCGTTTTGATTCACAACATGCTTGTGGTTGAGCTGTTGACTGTCTGTTTCATTTCAACCTTTTAATGAATTCCAGATAGATTAGCTTTTAATTTCTGAGCGTTTTGCGGCCCTCTTTTTTTTCATTTGTTGATTAATATTGATTACAATAATAAAGCGGAGGAGTAAGAGCTTAGACAACATTGGATCAAGATTTTCGATAGCTGTATGCTTGTAATAGAATATGGACCGGATTCCTGTACAATATAATGAAGATGTATGAGCAAATATAGTGAAAAAAATCACATAAACATGGCGAGTCCTCTTTTTTGGCTGGGTCTTGCTCGGATGCATACGGTTTCTTAAATATAAGCAGTAAGATATTTTAGAATGGTTGGGAAAAACATTTATTTATTAAAGAGAAACCTTGGTCAGGGAGGATGAGATTAGGTTGGGATTAAGTGTTTGCTTTGAAAGACAAATCATAGTGTAAGCTTTGTGTGTGTGGGGGTGTGTGGGTATGTGTGTGTGTAATGCTGCAAGAGGTTCTTAGCAAGGGGAAATGAATGGCCATGTTCCTCTGATGAGAGATTCAGCCATAAGCTCCCCTGAGCGCAATGCAACAGCTGTGATTTAGCACCTTCATCCTCTCCTCCGCATGCCACATCCTTCATCCTACTGTCACCTTTGCCTCATCAGCAAAATGTGTGTGTATGTGTGTGCGTGTGCAAAGACTAGCAAGAGCAAGAAAGGTGTGGCAGTGTCATAACACTACAGTAAGTTAATAGAAGGAAGGGCCTCTCGATTAAAGTATAATACTCCATTATTTCTACTGATACAGTACTGATCCATTATTTCTATGGAAAAAATTCATGAAACAGCCACTTTGTTTTATTTCCACTTTGTTTTAAGTTGACTAGGAGTTTCATCTCAAAAGTCAGGTTACTTTATAAGCATATTTATATACAGTATGTGTATGTATGAATGTTCTGTAAGATGTGAAATTTTTTGCACTACATGAAAATGGGGTGCTGAAAACCTTTCATACCTTAATTCTGTGCTAGAAGAGTGTCTGAATAAAAACCTGTGATATTAGAGAGCAAAAAGAGGTTTCAGAGTGTTACTGCTGCATTCAAGACAGATGGGGAGCAGTGATGTGGTAATGTGCAAACACACACATTTATTACACACACACACACACACACACACATTATATATAGTGCTGAAATATGTAATATGTCTTTATTAAGGTGTTAGCCCACCATTTGAATTTAGTACAACTTCCACCCATCTTGGAATAGATTCATACAACTTTTGAATATCTTCTAGTGGAATTCATCTAGCTCTTCAAAATTTACCATACTGAGGTTGATGATATTCAAGTCAGTTGATTGAGCTGGCCAGCACAGATGTTAAAGTTTATACTGGTCCACCAAAAACTACTCAAACCAACACTGTGATGCCAAACAATGACATCATTGTTTGGAAACAACACTTTGACCATAGGATACTCCAGACCACTTAGAATTTCCAAATAATTGCTGACCAGGTAAACAAAAGGTGAGACCAGCAGAAGACCAAGACATGGCTGTCCAAATCTACATGTATATGTTTGACAGTTTGATCCAGACAGTCTAAGTCCAGTTGCTTCCTTGAGGGTTCTCCATACATAAACTCGACCTTGCCTTTGGGGAAAATGTACAGTAAATGATGATTCATCAGACCATGTCACTCATTTCCAGTCCTCAACTGTCCAGGTTTTATGGTCATGACACCATCATTTTCGCATTTTTGCATTGGTGTCTGTGATTAATGTTTCAGCAATTGAAACTATTCCATGGATGTTGGCTTTGTGAAGTTCTTGTAGAAACAGGGCCTAAGGTAGATATTAAGTTCTGCTGTCACTTTTACTGCAGTAGTTCTGTTTGACTGTCCTTATCATTAACTTAAGAATATCATCCACTGTTCTTCTTCTGATGACGTTCTTGTATACAGTCATAATGAAGTCATTGTGGAGACGCTTGCTCTTGAAACACCAACGAGTTGGGCTATAAAGTTTACAGATGCTCCTCCTAAACGAGCTTCTACGATCTTTCCTATATCGTAACTTCTTTCGTTTACCTGTATTGTGCATTTGCCTTCAGATTCTAAAACATTCTGACTGCACTTAGTAATAGCTTACAGTAAATTGAATAGAAATAAAAAAAGAGAAGCACTGGTATAATTTGCCGTATAAATTGTTTTTCAATGTATATAATTCATTTTTATCTTTTCATATATTTTGTGTGAGATGGTAAGTGTTATTGAGTGGGGGAAAAGGGGGTTCAGACAGAGGAGCAGGTGCTTTTTGACATCTCATTTGTCCTTGCATGGAGCGTTTCCTCATGCTCTCAATCTCTCATGAGGTCAAATCACACAGCTGTCATCATCATAAAACTTAACTATTTGCAAGCAATATATCACTTCTAGATTTATACATGTCAGCATAGATGGTCCGCTGGTACTTATTATCCTTCCAGGACCTCCAGGAAGAAAAATGTAGATTTGTTTTCGCTCTCTCAGTCTCTTATTCTCTTTCTCTCTGTGTGTGTGTGTGTGTGTCTTTGTGTGTGTGTGTCTTTGTGTGTGTGTGAGTAGATCTTGTTTCAGTGGTGCCTGTGTGGCTCAGTGTCCAACTCCTTTTATGTCCCTGTTCTCTTCTTTTTATTTCAGCCATTCCAGACTCTTACACTTTTAGAGCTCTAACTTTTACTGTTGTTTGAGACCCTTTTCAAGGGTAAAACCCTTTACAAGTTATTCAATGCTAAGTCAAATATAGTCAGTCCTGAAATAGTAAGACCCGTTAACATGGCCATTTTCCATTCTATCCGAGCACTTAATGGCTACTTGTGTGTGATAGAGTTGAGCTACTATTAAACCATCCTGAATATCCTGTTACACATGAGACTTTTAATAAGTTCTGTATACAAACAGACCACAGGAAATGACTAACTAAAAATCATTGTTTCACGTCTTAAATTTCTTGCATCACTCATCGTTTGACAATGGTTAAGCAATGTAACATAGTAAACATATTAGCAATTAACATTCTTGAAAAAATGTACGAAGGTATTTTAAGTTAGGTTGATGGTTAGGTTTGTAGTGCAGCACTGTGTTATATAGTACACACTATACTCTGTACACCTATCCATTCAAGCAATTATCTAATGAGGCAATCATAATCATGGCATCAATGCATGAAGCATCAGGTAAATGCTCACATCAACAATGAGAATGGGGAAAATATTTCTCTCAGTGATTTGGACCATGGCATGAGTTTTGGTGGCAGAAAGGTTGGTATTCTAAAGTACTTGAGCTGATGATCTAAAACTGATGATCTCCAAGAATTTCCACACGCAAAATTCTCTCCAGTTTACTCAGAATGGTGCAATAAAGAAAAAACCTTCAGTGATTGTCAGATCTGTAGATGGAAATGCCTTGTTGATGAGAGAGGTCAACAGAGAAGTCCACACTGGTACAAGGCTCAGTAACTCAGATCTCACAATTGAGGTGAGCAGAAAAACATCTCAGGATCTTTAGCACTTTAAGCCTGAAGATAAACAGAGGAAACAATTCAGGTTCCATGTCCACCAGCCAAGAACAGAAAGCTAAGTCTACAATGCGGACAGACTCACCAGAAGTGGACGGTTGACGACTGGAAAAATGCAGCTTGTCCTTATCAATCTAGATTTCAGTTAGGTCCAGAAATCACTGCATAAATCATGGACCCTACCTGGTGGTGCTGGTGTACTGATCTGGGGAATGTTTTCTTTGCACACTATTGGCTTGTAAATACCAATCACTTGAATACCACATTTTATTTGAGTATTATTGGTGATTGTGTGCATCCCTTCATGGACACACAATTTACCATCTTCTAAGAGCTACGTCCATCATAATCAGTGTTCTCCGGTGGTCGTCCCAGACATCAGATCTGAATGTAATAGAACAGATTTGGGATGCTGTAGAATCTGTAGGAATGAGGCAATCATGTCAACATGGAGCAGTATCTCAAATGAATGTTTCATGTTGAATCCATGCTGTGAAAAATTGAGGCCATTTTCAGAGCAAAGGAAGATCCTACCCAGTGTTAGTGTAGTGTACCTGCTAAAGTGCTCAGTGAGTGTATAATCCATAATAAGTCCATTTTAGTTAGAGGTGACAACACTAAAAAATGTGGAAATGTTGAAGGAGGTGAATACTTGTGTAAGCCATTGTGACTTTTTAACAAGTAAATGCAAATGGCTGTAATTGGCTTTGGCCAGTAAGTGAACTGTATAAAAAAGCATAGATGAGCTTAGGCATGAGTACCTGCACTGAATTCAGAATGAATACCTGATTTAATGAGCAGAAAAGCCTATAGATATTACAGAGTGTTTCTGCTATGCTGTGTATATACAAGATGTCTGTGAGTGCACACTTGGCATGCGAGCATGCTGCAACCTATCCGTGGACCTCTATTTTGTGTCCTTCTTAAATATGTGTGTCCCTTTATGTGTTGGCAAATTGCAAATTGTGCCTCTGTCTATGCAGGTATAGATTACGCTTTAATTCCTTTCTCTACTGGGAGAGAGAAATCAGGGCAATTAGGCATATCCGATGGGGGCTTCTATATGCATTATTAATCGAATAGGTCATTAGCATGCTGCTAGCGCTCAGGAAAGCAGATCCTATGTCAGTGTTCTCCTGCAGTGCCAGGACCAGTTAGCCTTATAGCTGTGCTAGCAACATGGGGGAAATAAAAGAGATCCAAATCCAGCAGTCGGTAACCTGGACCAGGCAACGAGCCAATAACAAGTGGGGGTCGCTGCTACTGTTTACGGTAAACATGCTTTTCGACTTGTATTAATGAAGAATTCTGTAATGTTAACTGAGAAACTTAATCAGTTGTTTTTTATGGAATGTTTCAGAAGTTAATTCTGGCATTAGTTTGCTTTTGCCACAAATAACAAATCAACTTAAATTATTTATTTATTTATTTTGGATGGCAAAAACAGCTTTTCATGCATGGCTGATTTCATTTGTGTAGACTGTTGATTGCAGGGACAGTTGTTATAAAATGGGCTAGCAGGTCTAAGCCCTTTCTCTCTTTTTTGGGAAAAGAAATAAATAAATAAATAAATAAATAAATAAATAAATAAATAAATAAATAAATAAATAAATAAATAAGTCTTGCTTTTTAACATCTGCATTTGTTGTTGTTTTTTTTGTTTGTTTGTTTTTTCATTCATTTTATTTAAAGTTACCAAATGTTTTTAAATGGATTTTTTTTTTTCATCTTTGTGGAAAAATAGGACCACTAATGGCTGTAAACATACACAGCATGCCATGAAGCAGAGGTTTAGGCCTCATTTCTTTCTAGCTTACAGTGTAAATTCAAACAAACTCTCGTTGACATTCAGGTGATTACTTTTGGTGAAAGTCCTCTGTATTTCATGTGATTCACGGACATGTCTATAACATCAACATTAGCAGTGAAAAAGAAGGCACATGGGAAATACAACAGTAGCTATTAAAAACATGAATGAGGTACATTACTTTCTCAACCAGTGTAACCACTGAGGAAGGCTTGTCTGGTTCCAGACTTGTCTGGTCATATTTTCCTTTTAAATCAGCAACTTTGTCAGGATTTCCAAGAATTCTGGGAATGTGAAAATCTGGAGATATGATGTTCTAGTTATCTAGTTAACTAGCTAGATAACTGAACAAAAAAAAGGTAGGCGTTGGAATGCTAACAAACTTGCTACAGTTAGCCATTAACAACAAAATAGTTCTGAATTTTATTTTCTGTCAGTTTTGTCTATTATTTAATAAATCACTAAGCAAATAAATCAAATACTGGAACACTATATAAGCTAATATGCTAGCAGATAGTTTTTAGGGATTTTGCTGACATTTTTATTGACAGTATAGATGGGAATGTTTCTACGCCATCAGTTGTCCAAATATTATTTTATTGTTTTTTACAGTCAGCTATAGTTTTTAAGGTTTGTAAGTGCTGCATAGTGAACCTAAATAAATTGAATGAAAATATTTGATTAGAAAAAGACAGTAAATAACAAGAAGCAGAGGTAGGACAGGACAGGACAAGGCGAAATGTAAGAATGGTTATTATTATCTATTAATAGTGTGCATCAGTTCAATGTTATGTATCCCATGTTTTTTCCCAACGCATGTTTTATATTAGCTCTTTATATGAGGGGATGACAAACACTCAGCCAAGAGGTCTGCACAGCTGTTGTGTAACATAATGAGCTACAGGCCAGGCAACTGACCCCAGGTGAGTCACTCAAGATGTTGAGTCATTAGCAGTTTTCGTGCTGGACTCAGTGAAAGCATGCAGTCTGTGGGTCTAACTCGAGTCTCAGAGGCTGCACTCTGCTCCATTTCTGTAGCTGATTTCACTAAGGCCGAGTAGTTTTAAGAGCAAATGTGGGTCACTGAGTTCAATAAAGTCTCAGACTCACATTATTTCTTTTTTTCCTGGGTTTGAAACCTTTAAGTGAACTTTGGTAGTGGCTTCATTTGCTACAATTCAAACCCACACACATGTTTCCATTTGAGCTATAGGAGAGCTGGTGCGGTCAGGTGTGGGCTGGAAATTCTGCTGAGCTTACTGTAGAGAGAAGATTAGAGCTTGTTTGTAATTAAAAAGATGATTAACACGGAGGATTGCAAGACAGTCTGAGGTTTCAGTATCAGCAGCATTGTGGTGTCAAAGTGATGGGCTAGTTTTAATATATGCACACACACGTTTTCATTATTCCTTTGCTCAACTCTGAAGGAAAAAGACTGTCACTGCACAGGAAATGATGTGGAAAAACTATGTGTGTGTGTGTGTGTGTGTGTGTGTGTGTGTGTGTGTGTGTGTGTGTGTGTGTGTGTGTGTGTGTGTGTGAGAGAGAGAGAGAGAGAGAGAGAGAGAGAGAGAGAGGTGGGTGGATGTGTAAAATTGGAAGTTGCGTATGAAATTAAAAAGTTGATTAATATAAAGGGTAGCAAAAATGACAGAGGTGCCAGTGTCATCAGACTTATGTCTAATATAAGCTGGTTTAATATCTTCTCGTTCATTTTTATGCCACCTCCCTCTGTACAGAACAAAAGTACTGGCTCCCTGCAGGAAATTAAGCGGAACTCCTGTGTGTGTGTGTGTGTGTGTGTGTGTGTGTGTGTGTGTGTGTGTGTGTGTGTGTGTGTGTGTGTGTGTGTGTGTGTGTGTGTGTGTGTGTGTAAGATGGCGAGTGCTTTATAGGGTCTGACATTTTTATCTGTCATTTCTGATATCTTTATTCCATTGTTGCATTGTTGTCCATAGACAAACATGTAAGGATCAGAGAGGAAACGAATTCTAACTATGTTAGAGCTATGTTAGAAATCCATCTCTCTCTCTCTCTCTCTCTCTCTCTCTCTCTCTCTCTCTCTCTCTCTCTCTCTCTTTTTTTTTTTTTACTGTCTCACTGTCTCAGCTGTACGTATTCCCTCAGCTCCCATATTTCACCACTTTCACTCCATGGCCATTTGTACCCATTTCATGTCCTTGCTGACATTCTACTCTCCATGTATCATAATTGTGACTGTCATTATGTTGAGATTTCACCCAGACCCTGGTGGCTATCAGCACAGCCCACCCCAACAGTACTGTAGTTAACCACACACACACACACACACACACACACACACACACACACACACACACACACACACACACACACACACACACACACAGCTCCTTTGTGTACATGTGTATGCTTATGTTGTCAATGATTAATTAAAGATGATGAATTGGTGGTTAGATGGTGTTAGAAGCTCTCAGATTCATTCCAATAAGTATGAATAATGACTTAATCAGTAGCGTAACCACTGGACTGCAACTAACATGAACTGCAATTAACATGCTGTATATAAATACACTATAAAAGTGAAGAAAAAATGAAAAGAATATTCCAGAATTCTTAGTAAGCTGTAGTTTGGTGTGATAATATGCAATTTCATTAAGGTGTGGTTTTTAAAAAAAACTGGACAGAGAACGTTTGAGCAAGGTGATCTTATTCTGGTTTAATAGAACTCTAAGTGTGATTCAATTGCAGTGAGAAAGCATTTGGTCCCTGCATCGATCCAACTGCATCTAACTGCCATGTATCCCTAGTTGCACTACAGCATTTTTTCTGTAGATCTGCTAAAGCTCCTAAACAAAGCCATGAGGTGCAAACAAAGGACAGAGCTGTAGAACTAGAGGAATGCCTTGTGTGTGGATTTGGATCAAGAACTAACAAAAAAAAAATGTTGATGCAATACACAACATGTTTTAAACTGGCTAATTAATATAGAGATTAAGGGTGTTTGAGAGCACAGCTCAGTGTTCTGTTATCAGTAGAGTTTAATGAATTTTTTTATGATGCCCACTTGTTCATGGCTTGTTTACTTTTTACTGCCGCCATATTTCAATTAATGAGGCAGTCTTACGTGTGCGTCTTCACTCCTGCATTCCCCCCAGGCAGTGTTTTATATTGTTTTTTCTAAATTATTATTATTTTTAAGATTCACTAAGAAAACAATATACAGCGAAGCAACAGAACTGTGTTGTTGAGCCTATAACATATGTTAATGCTTCAAGAAACTATGGAAATATTCCACCAAAACATTTTTACTGACTAAAACATCCTGCTCATGCAGGGTAAAGCGGCAGTTCATTAAGTCTACTGTAGTGTTAAAAAGCTGTCTATTTAAAGATAATAAAACATTTTCTGTACGGCTGAATTACAGTCACTTTGATCATGTTTTGTGATAGCAACGTGCTGTATTAAAGTGGACATAAGCCTGGCCATTTCAGTTTGTAATCCAGCTGTCAAACATATGCTTCTGCACTGAAGACAGAATGGAATCTTTAAATACAGTTTTTTCTTTTGGTGTATCCATACAGGACAATGTAAAAAAAAACATCTTTAAAAATAATATTATTGAGAACAGCTTGAGGTGAGAACAGAATCTTGGTACATTCACATCTTACTTTAAAGACAATATGCCCAAATTGCACCAAAGGTAAAGTGCTTTTTAGGTAAAAAAGAGTTTGCTTATTCCAGCTTGTTAGGAAGACCATGTGCTCTTGTGTGTCAGAGCACATGGTCAGACATGGTACAACATCCCTGGGGCAGATATGGCCTTCCTCATGAGCTCAAATGCCCCTTTTCCACTGAGGCAGTTTGAGTGCTGGTTTGGAGGCAGAGCCTAATTTAAAACCAGTTCTTTCTGTTTCGACCGCCAAAGCACAGGCTCTGAACCAGGAAAAGTGGTTGTTAGGTAGCACCAAAACGTTACTGGTCTAGACTTAAGAACCGCTTGCGTTAGGGGCTGTGGGCAGGGTTACTGTTAGTGCCTTTGATAATGTACCTAAAGTTTACTAATGTTTAATACACTTTTACTTTACCGCAATATGATCACTTATCAGCACACATGATAGTATGTAGCTACATGCTAAGGCTAACTTTTTTCTGTGTTAATGATAAAATAATGTTATGTACTTTCTCGATTACAACCTCCGTTTGTACAAATTACACACAGCTGCACGTACACGGATTCGCCGTGTTTGGATGCCAATGTTGGTTCACAAAGCCATGAGCATTAACAGTAAAGCAACATCCGGCATTATTGTTGTGTTTGCCGCTGCTGCGCTAACGATGCTGCGCTGGGTAACGTGAAACGCATACAGTGACGTCAGACTCGGCTCTGTGATGGCTCTGTAGCCGATGGAAAGTCAAACCGGTTCGAACCAGCAACTTTGAACCAACACCAGCTCTGAACCAGCACTCGGTTCTTTTTGGTGGAAAAGGGGCAAAAGTGGCAGCTGGGCAGTGCTGGGTCTTGAACCCCAACCTTCAAGGGCAAATCCAGCTGAGTTTCAATTGAACACTTCCTTCAACAGAAGAGATTGAGTAATAAGTGAAAGTTTCTTAGTATTTAATGATGTCTCGTTTTTGCTTTAATGACAGTGTGAACTCGAGCTGGCCTGGCCTCCACAAGTTTCTGCAAAATCATACGATCCATTTATTTGGAATCCATCAGAGTGTGAACACAGACTTCAATAGAAGAGATTAGACATGAAGAAAATCTGACATTTTCTACTGTGCAGTTAACATGCTCAATGTCACAAATATGCTTATGTCTAAATTGTCAGCTAGAAATACTGCAGAAGCGGGAATGTTAAATATTCAACATACAGACCATTTTATTTATTTTTGCTTGTGTCCTGTTTTAATTGAAAAAAAATATTTTTTCCATCAGTGTGATCTTAGACATATGCATATACATTGTAGAACTAATTCTTCCAGTCTGCAACTCAAATATTTTTCCGACTAAGAATCTAAAGGTCTATTTATCTGCTGACTTCAATTTGAGAACAACAAAATAAAATTCTTTATATAATAAAAGGCCCTAGCTATGTACAAAGACCCTCAAAGCTTTTTTTTTTTTTTTTTTTTAAAAAAACAGTCAGCTTTTATGGTGAAACCTTTCCAGAAACAAAATCCGTTGCTGTCACTAATGCATAAATCACTGAGTAAACGGTGCCAATATTAACGATTCACAAGTTGCTGTGCTTGTTGACTGTGCTCCAGCCTCAGTGACCTAATGTAGTCATAATCTGAGTTGTTCAGCTTACATGGTGTTAGATAATTAGCCTGAGCTCATTACAGGGCTCTCATATGCTCTGAGGTAATGTGAAGAGTAGATGGGAACACAACAGCTAGAGCTAGAGTGAGAAAATTCACAGCACGGACAGTCACTGAGGGATTCTCTCACTTTTCCTCTCTCAACATCTCGCTCTCCTCCCTCTGCTGAGTCACAGCTTGGCGGAGATGGAGAGATCTTTAATGAACTGTCCAATTCAGAGTGACTGGTGTGTTTTAATGTTGAGAGTGATGCGACATCATGTTTGCAGAGGCAGCCACAGGAGAAATAACGTATAAGTGCAGAAAATTCTCACCCTGGTTTTTAATATGTACAGTATAGCACTCCAAATGAAATGAGATAGAAATAAAGTTTCCAGTTTTATGAGAATCATGATCTTTCCTGTGTAACTGTGTGTCTACAATCCATTTCAATTAAATATTTCTCTGTATGAAATATAGGAGAATAATAACATGAAAGTCTTTTTTTTTCTGAAGCTGAATTAATATTTCACACTTTGAAAGGAACACTGGAGAAGCGGTAATTAGTTTACCTCAGAACTCAGATTGGTGGTGAGGATGGGATTGGAAGAGTGTGTGGCGAAGAAGGTGACATGATGCTGTTTGACAGCGTGGAGATGAGAAGGGCTGTTTGAGCAGTTGGTCAGTAATGAAATGTGCTTGTGAGATATCATATGAAGAGAGAGAGAGAGAGAGAGAGAGAGAGAGAGAGAGAGAGAGAGAGAGAGAGAGAGAGAGAGAGAGAGAGAGAGAGAGAGACAGACAGACAGAGATTACAGTGAGAGTATGTGACGTCTTGCACTGACTTCAATCTGTTCTCTGTTCATTACTAGCAATCAATAATGGATTACGGTGCTACAGTAAAATTAACTGCTGTTTTGTGGGTGTGTTTTGGTTCAAAAGAAATTGTATTGCTGGTGGTGGTGATGTGGGCAGTGGTACATCAGTGGTGTAAACTAGTTCAAATCTCAGGACTGCCAGAAAGCCATTGCTGATTTTTTTCCTGAAGACATAAAGATGATCAAAACACAGATTTTCAATGAGACAAACTGCAAGTCTGTCAATGTGTGCCTCGAGTCGGAGTCCAAAGACTTGCTCATTTCTGCTACATCCAACTATAAAACATGTTCGCTTAGCAACTATTATACCATAGTTGCTGTTGTTCTTGTCCTTAGCTGCTTCCTATTCAGGGTAACAACAACAGATCATCCAATCTGCATATATTTGATTTTTGCAAAGGGTTTATGTCGGATGCCCTTCTTGACACAATCCACCTATTTAGTCCAGGCTTGGGACCAGCACCAAGAGTTAACCCCCGGTGGCTGGGGATGGTTCCCTGTAAAGGAATAGAACCCAGGCCATGAAGATTGTGGGATCTATTATACAAAAAAATTGTTTCAGTAATTTGATAGTTGAGCAGCATTCTAAGATTGCTTATATTTACTAGAGCTGCACCAGGACGTTTCACTGCATGTATCATTCCCCTCGTCTCGTTTTTCCACATAAAATTTCACTTCCTCTTTTGAAACGGTTACTACAGTAGTGTTAGCGATATCACCAGTAAACATGGCACACATGACAATGCATTTAAGGAATGTAAATTTTGATTTAAAACATGAAATCAGGAAAGAAAACAAGACACCGATTGATTGGACAAATCAATTTGAGCTGGAGAGTGAACCGTCTGGGCTTCAAGATCTAACAAAAACTATGCAAAAATAAACAAAATATTTGACCATGCTGTATCCGATATGTCACTTACTCAATATTAATTTCTATCTGGTTGTATAAGAGCAATATTACATTCACAATCGTGTGGTTTTACTGAATTGTATAGTGTGATTAATGGTGTGATTACCTAGCTCTCGTCCTGTGTCTACAGCGAAATGACAGCCATGCTGACATTCAGTTTTACCTCACTCTTATTTGTGTGTTATGTACTTAAATATATCCCAGACCTCGACATTGCTTTTGGTACGAGATAATGCTTTAACGCCTTTACTACAAGATCACTGTTATTCACTTCATCTGTGAGTTTTCATAATGTTTTGCCTCATCTGTTTAAATAAGGAGGAGATTAGTGACCCGTACAGGATTCTGGTCACAGAGAGGAGGAAGCAATCTGACTTCCTCAGATACAGAAGAAGAGAGAGAGTGTTGTGAAATGAGATGGTGAAAGACACACATTTATGGATTTCTATGCTGGAAGAGATGATATTAACCTCTGGTTAAACAAGTCAGTTCAGACCAAATTGTGAATCATTTTTTATTACTTTCACACAAAATGCGTTCAGTGACCACATTTTCCAAAATCAATGAACTCTCCTGTTATTCATGCTCCACCACCAACAAAACACTAGATGTTTGCAGCACAATCTTCAAATGATAACACACAAGTGTTAAAAACACATTCAGTCCTGCACTAACCAGACTGAAATGTATAAAAATCTGAATATTAAATAATAATTATTCCCAACTGCGATTTCAGTTTAAAGCTTAACCAGGCTTGCATTTTTTAGTCTTATCATCTTCCTGTAGAAAGGATTTGTTTGGAATCGAGAAAGACAGGTTGTTTGGGAAAGAAGAGTTGCAGAGAGAAATATTTCTATAACGATATAGACAAATAATAAAAGGACATTGAAGCAAATTGCAAAAGTTCCGATTTGTTCTCGTCACTGTTAATATACTTTAGTACACTAAATAAAGTGAAAAGGTGTTATTTTTGTGAAAAATCATCCAAACTACAATCATTTCTATAATCCTACCAAGTGTTTTTAAATCACAGTGTACTGTACACTTTACAGAGTAAACTGTTCTCAGTGATTTGATCAAAGTTGATTTTGAGACATGTATAACGTCTTTTTGTGGTTTGAGCTTTGGAAATGAGATTATTGTTGGTAATGCAGACTGCAAGAAGAGTTTTAAAAATGTGGCATGCGTACTGTCTAGTGCTTATTAACAATTAAAATGTCAAATCATTAAAGACTTAAAGCTATCTCCGATATTTGAAAGCCAATGTTGACATATAAAATCACCAAAACAAACACGCCCCTAACCCAAATGGGCCCCACCCCTGTATTTATAGCTCCACCCACACATACATACGTAAACCAGGCAACTAATGGAAAGAAATGTGTCTTTATCATAGCTGAAGGGAAGAACAATACGATTGCAGATAAACAAACAAGCAAAAATGACACACAAGCATAATCATGCAAAGGGCATACATTAGTTCTGTGAAACAAAGCAAAACCAACGTTACTCACCTATCGAGAAGGAAAAAAGCGCCTCGGCGTCTTAAGTAAAGTCGAGTTTCCCCGAGTCAATAACTTCTGAGCTAAACGCTGTTACTACACAAAACGCGGTTGTAGCTGCCTCTCTACATTACTATGATAGAAAAGAGGTGTTATTTGTGTAGTAACAGCGTTTAGCTCAGGAGTTATTGACTCCGGAAACTCTAATCTGTGAATATGCGCCAACTTCCTGCACCTTCAGTTCTCTCCAGCGCTGGAAAGCTGATCCTATATTAACACGTCCTACTTCTGGCCTTACCGTAAGCCTTTCTTTGCTTTCTTTCTTTGTTTTTATCTTCCATGTCAATGTTAAAACCTCTTACTGCTAATGTCACGCATGCGCACTGAACACTCTCTCCGCTCATATTGACAAGCCCCGCCCCTTTCTGCTCATTGACTACACGTTTGTTTTGATTTTTGTTTATTATTCGGACCGACTCAGTTTTCTGAAGCATTTCTCAAAAATCGGAGACCCTGCCTTTAAAACTATTCTAATTCAAACAACCTGCTTATAGAACATCTAAAAGTCATTGAGATTTACAACAACCATGAGCATCATCTATGTGGTTGAAAAGATGAAGAAAGAACCTTTGGAAGAAAAACTGAAAGACGGTTTTCTCTGAATAAACATTCCCTTTTTTCTGCATTTTTTCAGCATTTGATACCATAAATGCACACCAAAAAACTTTAAAAGTGGCTTTTCACATGTTTCATTACCTTTCATTATCTTTGTAAATGTCTCCTTGTTTTGGACTACTGCTGCTTCATTCATGCTCATAGACTATAAAGGTATGAAAGCTATGAAAGATGCCTCTAGGGGGAACAATGTAGATTTAAATGCCTAGAAGCAGAGTGCCAAACTTGTGAGACACCTGTGAAGATGGAGACAGATATCTGAACCTTTCCACAGCAAGTAGAACTGCAACAGCTATCAGATGCCTGTAAGTAAAGACAGAGAGAGACAGCAAGGTGTGAGAGAGATGATGGAAGTGGAGCGAATCTCAGGGTTGTGCACTTTGATTTTCACAGGTGAGTGTGAGTGTGTGTGTGTGTGTGAGTGTGTGTGTGTGTGTGTGTGTGTGTGTGTGTGTGTGTGTGTGTGTGTGTGTGTGTGTGTGTGTGTGTGTGTGTGTGTGTGTGTGCATGTGTGCGCGTGTGTGTGTGTGTAGGCATCTGTTTCTCCCATGTGGGAGCATGTTTCTTGGGCAGGCCACAGAAAAGGGCATCTGTCATGTTCTATCACTACGAGAAGCAGGAAAAAGCATAATCTATTGAGAAGCTGTCAGAGTGTACTTGTGTGTGAGTACGTGGCTATGTGTGTGTGTCTTAGCCGCAGAGACGAGTGCTTTAAATGTTGAAGTGGTTCTCTTCACGGCCTGTGGCATTCTGAAGGATTTGTTGAGTCAAACTATGCGGTACAACATTATAAGAATGAACGAACAGAAGAACTGTGACGATGGAGATTTTTTTTGGCCACTTTGAGTGTTTTACTGTTGTCTGCAATTTTGTGTGCATGCATGCGTGAACGCATGTGTGTTTTTGTCAGTGGTACACTTGCTCTCGGTACAAGGTCCATTAGTTTTTGCTAGGTTGTGAGGAGAAGACACACAAACACATGCACTTACAAAACTAGTCTTGCTGCAGTATTTATGAATTGTATACAGGAATTGCATATCAGAATGTATTAGAAAGATATTTAGGATCGTTTCATCATAATCATATTTATCTACATACCCGTATCTATTATATTTTTACCCCTTTCAATTTCTATATTTTTATTTCAATATATACTGTATATATATATAGCCTTGTTGCCTTTTCCATGACCTCATATTTATCCAAAGTTTTTATCTACAATCCTTTCTCCTCCCTTCTGGCAGTTTTATGAATAGTTGTGGCCATACGAGTATATCAGTGTGTGAATGTGTCATATTTAGGCACATATTTATGTGTCCCATAAGGCTCTGTGAAATGTCCTTCCCTTGTATTAATGACATGAGGCATAGACTAAACACTGTCACATCATATCATGCAAAATATAGTACACACACATACACACACTTCTCATGTCAGACAGTCCAGAACAACACAACATTCGTAGCAAATATCATAATCACAAATGTACAATTTATACAAATTATAAACATATTTTTTTATTGTGATATTTCTAGATGGTGTCATTTCCGAAAACACAGTGACAAAAAGAGGTTTTGCGTATTGTTTGTCTGAAGATAATATTAATGGTAAGGGCACACAATACAGAGAAGTTTATACTAACTAAAAAATATATATAATCATGTGACAACAGCAACTATAATACTCCTTAAAAACGAAAATTCAAAATTAAGGCAGATGATCCCTGCATTGGCAAGTCTGGATGTGACAGATGGTGTGGCATGTCTGGGGTTGGTAATGTTCTGACCACCAGCACTGGTGATAACCTGCCAAAGAGGGGCGTAATTGAAAAAAGGGGTGGAATAAGAATGAATAGATTATGAAGAAGTGTTATTAAGCAGTGATGTCTAGTTCTTTTTCTTGTCTAAACAAACTGAGTCTACTCAGCACAGCACAGTGACATTGTCTGCATCATATATGATTATATTTTCCTTTTTTTGTGTTAGAAATACCAGTGTGGCTCGCAAACAAATGTGTTCTCTGACATCCAGTTTACTTTTGTGCATTTTCAGCACTCTAGGACATAAATACATGTCTCTCTGATGCCAGTAAATGTGGTGCATGTGGAATTTAATTAGTTTTGGCCTGTTAATATTCTGAATGTGTTTCTCGATTCTTTATTTAATAGCCACAACAGCTTGTTATTTGTTACAGATAAAATATTCACTCAGATGTCTTAGGACCGGATGTTTACAGATTCATTTAAAGGCAAGTAAAGACTAAAGTGAATCCTCAAATTTGCAGCACATTTATGGTGCTTGGCAGACACCATTATCCAGAGTGATTTACATATAAATATATAATTTTATGCAACTGAGCAGTTGAAGGTTAAGGTCCTTGCTCAAGGTGCACACAGGGGCAGCTCTGGGATTTGAACTTATGACCTTCTGAGTAATAGCCTATAGAGTTTAACTACTAAGCTTCCACTGCAGTGACTGATGTGCGCTGTTACACTCTTTTCGTGCTGCTCCATCAGAAACAATGCACTCTATCACTACCACAGGACTAGGTTATGCTTTGCCTTGCTGGAAAATTGCACCACGTGGAAGACTTATGTATGAGTTGCCAGTATGTTCATTCATTTTTACCATCTTCATCTTTAACAGCTTCATCTTATTCAGGGTTAAAGCTTGTGGGAACACCAAGCACAATGCAGAAATACACCCTGGATGGAGCGCCAGTCCATTACGTTCACCATGCGAGTGCACACACAGGCACAATTTAGCATAGTGTTCATCTGGAGAGCCTAGAGGAAACCCCCATAAGCACAGTAAACAACATACAAAACTTCACTCAGTAACCTAAGCTCAGGCTGGGACTGGAATAAAGGTAAACGATTTAATAAATGCCATGTGTACAGGATGCAATGTCACAAGCATCTGAAATGCTTCTGGATTTACATAATGTGTACAAAATGTGAATAACCAGCTAAATGGAATAGACTTTTTAGTGATTACAAAACAAAACGAGCAGGCAAACAAACAGAGTGTCGATACATATTTGTTATATTTAAATATTTATTCCTTAGCTACATTTGTTGAAGGACATTTCTAGTGAACTCGAAAGCCTTTGCACTCTAGAGTATATACAAAAAACAGATGACATGTTTCAAAGTTATGATGGTGAGATTTTTTCCATATAATTGGATTCCATATAATTTGGATTTCATATTTTATTTCCACTGGATTTGAGAGCTGTTTTCACAAGAGACAGAAGTGTTTTTGTCTTGTTGCTATTACTTTGTGTCGGCTAAACCGGCTCTGACAACCAAATGGGCCCTGTGTTTCTGTGAACCATTCGCAACATTGCTCATTACTTTTGAATTCACAGTGAATTACTGCCACTGTGCTTACAGGCCAATTACAGGTCATTTGTGCACCCTTACTTACTGTGTCTCGACTAGCCTCTAACTAGGTCTGTTTCACTATTTCATCGCAAATTACTCCAACTCAGTCAATACAGTGGATTGCGCAATAAATAAACAGCACATCTAATGCTCCTTCGCACAGCACAGGCCTGCTGGAGGAGCCATTTCAGTATGGAAGACAATACTTTGTAGTAGCTATTTGTGGAAATCGAGTTTGTCATTGCTTTTATGTGTTGAGTAATGACACAGATAATGTGTGAAAGTTTTTCTCTAGTCTTTTAGGAGAATGCAGGAGAAGGATTTACCGATGTAGTGGACAGGATGTGTACACAATGTTGTAAATGTGTTACATTTATAAAATATTTATAGACCACTTTAATTCCATTTGATTCTGTATAGAAAATCGTATGTCTATATTAACTCTACTTTCATGTTGATTGTCTCTATGGTACAAAAGGTATGAGAACAAGGGATGAATAGGATAACTGAAGTTTATATAAAGACAATGATGGCAAAAACAATGCGACAATGGCAAAACCAAGATGTGACTGTAGATAGTTGTAACGTTGACAGTGATGGTGAGTGTATGTGGATGTGACAGTGTGTGAGCTCCAAAATACATTGTTGAATTTTTATCTTCTCTTAGACCCCTGCCAGGATGTGTGATGAGACCACAACGAGGCACCTCATCAACACAGCCCAATAACTGCTAAAGGCATTCAATCCCAGCCGCAGTGGGGGAGAACAGTCATACATAATATCATAGAAATAACATTTCTGTGTATATTGGAAGGAATAAAAAGAATAAATTGTAAGAGAGAGAGAGAGAGAGAGAGAGAGAGAGAGAGAGAGAGAGAGAGAGCGGGAGAGAGATGCAGGGTTCTCCCGTTTAGTATTTTCTTACATTTAAATAATCCTCCTAATAATTCTACCATGACCCTTTTCATCGTTGTTGGATGAAATGCTAGTGTGTGAATGGCTATGTGAGTGTGTAAGCATTAGGATAAGCAGTGTAGAGGATGGATAGAAATATGAATAGATGGATTAATATGCAGGTAAAGGCTGAGGATGGGAAGAATAGAGGAATGGAAATAAGAGAACAGTTATCGATATTTAATAATATTGACCATACAAATTAAAAGAAGCAAAAGAATGTAAAATTAATCCATGGAAAAGGGACACGGTGGAGTAGTGGTTAGCATGTCTGCTTCACACCTCTGGACCCCTGGGCTTGGGGTTTAACTTTTGTCTTGTCCCTGTCTGTGTACAGTTTGCATATTGTCCCTGTGCATCAGGGGTTTTCTCCAGTTTCTTATCCTAATCTAAAGACATGTGTAGAATGATGGGCATCTCTAAATTGTCTGAAGAGTGTGTGGGGGTGGGGTTGGGATATCTGCTACAGAGAGTGGATGAAAACCAGAGAAATGGGGATTTTCCTTTCATTTCTCAGAACAGGAAAGGAAGTTTGACAGTGTTGGTCAAATAAGAGGACAGGAAGTATGTGAGCTGTTTTGCGCTTGGTTAAAAAAGTACAATGTTGGAGAGTAATAAAGTGTTATTTGTTATTGCACTTAATTATTTCATTTTTTTTTAAAACTTTATTAAAGTATATACATTTTTGCAGATGTTATACATTTACTCTACTGCACTTTGAAGCAACGTATCCAACTTCCAACATGTATACAACATGCATCGTTACTTCTCACTCTGCAGCAGGAGGAAACTGGATTGACTTGTTATCTGAATACAGCACACTTTTAAAGCAAGCAATACTTGACCAGCAATGCCATCTGCAAATGAAAAATTCAAGCTTAGTCTTATTTTCTGTGTAAAATTGGTCCAGAGCATTTCGTTGTTACATGTACATTTAATTTTTACAGAGCTAGGATTAAAAGTACCTTCATTTTCTTTCTGCGATTTGAACACTTGATTTAGAATATGTGCAAAACAACAATTTGAAACATCGTTTACTGGGTTTCTGTCTGTGCTTGTGTGATGGCTTGTTTACTGCCATCACACAAGCGTGTGAGAGAGAGAGAGAGAGAGAGAGAGAGAGAGAGAGAGAGAGAGAGAGAGAGAGAGAGAGAGAGAGAATGAAAGGGGGAATGAGAGTGAGTAAAGGCGTAAAGAGTAGGAGTGTTATCATAGTACTAATGAAAACTAATAGACATATTCAGAGTTGTCATGGCAATGGCACTGCTTATGCTGGAAGTGCAGTTACCTCTGACCACCATTATTCTGTATATATGTGGGTGTGTAATATTGAGTGTGCCTCACAGCTAGAGAATTGTGTGTGTGTGTGTGTGTGTGTGTGTGTGTGTGTGTGTGTGTGTGTGTGTGTGTGTGTGTGTGTGTGTGTGTGTGTGTGTGTGTGTGTGTGTGTGTGTGTGTGTGTGTACATATGAGAGAGATTTAAAGAGGAAAATAAACCCATGAATTAGTACACACTGAATATAGTTTAAACAATGAGCTCAAGATGGACATGTAAGTGAAGCCATGTAGTAGCCATGGCAACATTGAGACAGCGTTTCAATATCAACAAGCTTTTTTTTTTTAATTCTCTATTTTAAGACCATGTCACTCTTATTGAACATATTGTTTTGTATAGGTGCTTTTACATTGAGCTTTTTTACATGAAATTTGTACATGCAGTCTTTGCAGAATCTTTTACACATATACTGTGTTTGAAAAATGTCTGAGGACGGAATTGTAAGGGTTTTTTGCTTACGCTGTGTACAGTAAGGGGAACTCAAGACCAAGTGCATACACACACACACACACACACACACACACACACACACACACACACACACACACACACACACACACACACACACACAAATGTCATGCTTCCTAACAAGACCGGACACACTTTCTGCTCCACAGAGGCTGGCCTGGGAAGTTTGGGTCATGCTGTCAAAATCTGAACAAGAGCACTGTACAATACACAGTGGCACATTACACTTTCCCCCTCTGTCTCCTTCTCTCCCACTGCCTGTCCCCCTTCTCTCTTTTAATGATTCATCTATTAAATGGATGAGGGAAAATACTGCCAATTGTTAGGCAAAATAGCTTGTCATGCTACTATTTGAATTTGAAAGACTTTTTGTGGCTGGATTGAAAGGAGATAAGGAGGTTATACATATTCTTACTGCATATGAAAAGTGGATGGAAAAATAGGGAGAGATAGAGAGAGGCAAGAGTGGACAAGTCCACCCAGAGACCCTCTGGTTAAGTCATTTGGCTTACATGTATGCTCAGCAGAGGCAATACTCATCTCTAACTACTGTATTCATATCTATAAAATGCAGTTGACATAGACATCAGAATAGATAAAAATGTATTGGACTAACAACTCTTTACAACCACAATGAGCTGAAAAGCATCCCAGAAGGCAGAAGACATCAGGGTGTGCTGTTAAAAGAAAGAATCCATGGATCAAGCCTGCCTTGTGGGAACAGTTCAATCTTGAGATGGTGGTGTAAATGCATAGGGAATGTTTTCCTGACACTCACCATGCCTCTTAGTACCAACTGAGCATGTTTAACACTGCAGATTTTCAGAGATTTGTTGCTGAAGCATGATAATGCACCATGTCACAAAGTCATCTCAAGCTGGTTCCATGAATATGACAATAAGTTCAGTGTTCTTCAGTGGTCTCCCCAGATCTAATACAACAGCTTTGGGATGAGTTGAGAAACATGCAGCTATGATGTATTAAGTGGCATGTACCAGAATCTCAAAAAAATGTTTCCACAACTTTGTGGAATCTATGCTGTCATGAATTGAGGCTATTCTGAGAGGGTTCCTACCCAGTATTACTATGGTGTTCCTAATAATTTGACCATAAGGTGATGATCACAATGATTCAGTGCCAGTCAGGACATTCAGCCAAGATACATTCTGTTCCATTCCATCATCTGGGACTTATTTTAAAGCATTTAGTCTTTTCTTTCTCTCTTACATTCACACACACACACACACACACACACACACACACACACACACACACACACACACACACACACACACACACACACACACACACACACACTCGCTCCATTCTTTCTCACCCTCCATTATCTGTCTGCACAGCTTTCTCTTTCATCTCCTACATTTCACTCTTTCCCTTTTACACTGTATTGTGAAATACACATGCACTGTGAATCCATTAAGTCAGCAGGCCCCATCTACATTCAGAAGGGACCTAAATAAATAAAGCTTGTGTTAATTTCTTAGATGCTTTCCTTCTTCTCCAGAAGCTGAGCTCTGGAGCAAGGGACGATGGAGAATGGAGACGAAACAAGAATGTGGTCAAGGTGTTCAGTGAGATTTGATGTGTTAGAGAAGAAATAAGACTCATCGGTATTAAGTCTTTCATTATCCTGCTTAGGTTTGGACAGAGAGATCACCTCACCGATCACACAAAGAAAAAGTGAATGTGAAATGGAAAACACTTTTGAATATTTATGTGAGGAACCTTTCTGATTCTCCCAAATCCTAAATTGCTTGGAGTAACAATTCAGAACAAGTCACCTACTTTAATAAAAATCTCCTGAATAGCAGGAAATTACTCAGGCATGGAGTGTGTCATAGATTGTGTTAGTGCAACAGTGTAAGTGGGCACTCACTGGTGTAACTGCAGGCCACCTTTTCTGTTCTGACATATATGTTCCTCTTGACATATATGGTTTTCAGAACCCCTCAGTGTTGCCACTGGCGAAATGCTACTTTCACACATATATCAACTTGCAGCAACAAAGAGAGTGGAGATCATTTGTTTTCAGTCTGAGCTGTTGATTTCCAGCGACACGAATGACAAAACCGTTGAATACTAGATGTAGACGTGTCCAGCGATGGGAAAAGTTTAATGTTATGCAAATATACGTGACTTGGTGAAATTACCACTGGGAGTAAAGACAGTCGGATGGACATGACACATGATATGTTATGCTGCATATATCCAATGCTGAACTGTATACACAAACTCCAAAATTCCACCCAGAATGTTTTTTATTGGCAAGAAAACTGATTTGTTGCGAAGTGGAGTGCTAGTTGCACCACCCAGTGATAAACACTATTACTATAGAGACCACTAGTAGGAACTTCATAGCACGCAACTTCACAGTTCAGCAACAAACACTAAAATGTATGCATGTGTGAATCTAGATTATGTAGGTATACTAGGTATATGTAGCCCTTTCTCTTGGCCTGAGAAATATATTGAATAAGTCAACTGTGACTATGCTTATGATGTGGCTGTTTTGTGTGCCAAACTCCTCTCTGTTGTTTTTTTACACCATGTCTCATTGTGTAGTGAACCGAAACACTTTCCTTGAACTTTTGTGCAATAAATATAATGACCAGACAGAGAAGAGTAGAAACTGGAGAGTAGGTAAAGTCAGGTAATGATCAAAAACAGAATCTAGACAAAGAGCAAACCAAAAGAGTACTCCTAGAACAAGGCTAGGGTCAAGAACACAGAACTATCATGAGAATAATCATGTATTTCCCTGAAAATAAAAGAGGATGCTGTTGCAAAAGATTGCCAGGGGCTTGTAGTCTCCTGGACAGAAATAGCTTCAGAAATGCTGAGCACATAGAGTGTACAACTCTTCTGTTACTCATTTTAAAGTGATGCGTTTCAGTGACTTTTCCAGCAGCCAGTTTGCATATTTATTTAATGATACTATAACTGCAATGAATATGAAATGAATTTTTAGTGACTAATCTGAGCCTGTAGTTACAACCCAGTCAGAAAATGTTTATTAATAGCACGATTACTGATTTCTATTAAGCATCTTAATTTCATTTGTGAGATTAAAAGACTGCATTGTCAGATGACATACAGATTTTCAGACTATATTCAGGTTATGCATGTGTGTGTGTGTGTGTGTGTGTGTGTGTGTGTGTGTGTGTGTGTGAGAGAGAGAGAGAGAGAGAGAGAGAGAGAGAGAGAGATGGGGTGTATAATTAGCATGTATAATTAGAGGATCAAGGACTCTGGCACTAATGAAGTAGGATTAATCGCTGGTATCATCAAGGACTTTCTATTAATGCACCTGCTTAATACACAGCATTGACATGCACATCCTGTCAATGGTCTTGCAGAGCGCGCTCTCTCTCTCTCTCTCTCTCTCTCTCTCTCTCTCTCTCTTTCTCTCTCTGTTGTAGTGCTCAGTCTTAGATTAGTCATGAAATGGGTTTGAGAGAAGCTCTGATGTCTAATCTTAACCATTTGTAAATTTCATACTATTTCTCAAATGGCTGCTTTAACCAGCCAGAACATTAACAGATCAAAATGGTGGTCTTTCAGTCTGGTATAATTCCACTTATGCATTTTTAATATGACTAAATATTTCAGCTTACTTTTAACACTTTTAACATTTATTTACATATTTGCATAAGATTCTGTGTTATAGCCAGGATATGAGTTACTCACATCACACGTTTAAGTGTTAAACCACAGGCATGCAGCTTTGACAAGACACCATGTACATTTACACTTACATTTGCACTTATTCATCTGGCAAACACTTATTGTTTTGTTTTTTCACATGACTTACAAGTGAGGCAGAATATACTGAGTACCTAGAACTTTCCTCTAAATTGACCAAAAAGTAAGTAGGAGCAGAGGGAGCAGAGACTGCATACATGCTTCGATTAAGTGATACTCCACAGGAGAGCTACACATAATGGTCACAAAGCAATCAGTCCAGATACAGAAACCTGATCTCATGAGAAATTTGCATGCATTAGAACAAGTGATGGTGTCCTTGTTGGGTTCTGGTCGATATCCAACGAATTAAGTCTTAGTAAAGTTATAAACTTTCTCCAAGTCTTAACCTGCACAACTAAAAGGCAAGTAGTACGAACAAATAAAAGATACTCATCCATCTATCCATTGGGATTTTATCTCATGGGACTCAGGGCACAAGGCAGGAGACATCTAGGATGGGGTGGCAGCCCAAAGTAGAACACAATTGTACATACATTCAGTCTAAACTCATGTTGGACTGGGTGAAAAACTGGGGGAAGAAACCACCACTGGGCCATGAGCATGGTCCTTAGTTGCTCAGTTGTATAAAATGAGATAAAAGTATACATGGGCCCCAACTCCAAACCACTAAGAAACTGTGTTCCACACTTTTGTCTCAAAAGTTTCTTGAAGGTCTTCTTTATATTATTTTGCAGGCTACTGCTATTTCAGCACAAATATACAGTATATATTTTGAGGAAATTAATTCTGCCAGTTAAGGGAGGAACATCATATCCAAGAGAAGGGAAAGAAATCTATACTTTATCAATCACAGTATGTGTGTGTGTGTGTGTGTGTGTGTGTGTGTGTGTGTGTGTGTGTGTGTGTGTGTGCGCGCGTGCACCAGCCGCAGGGCTGTCTATAGTTTCATTATAAGCCTACATCTCAGTTTGGAGTTCCAGGGCCTGGTTCCTGAACCGAGAACTCATTCATCACTCCTCCATTCAATCATAGTTGCCTTAATTCCTTCCCCGCCTCTCTCTCTCTCTCTCTCTCTCTCTCTCTCTCTCTCTCTCTCTCTCTCTCTCTCTCTCTCTCTCTCTCTCTCTCTCTCTCTCTCTCTCTCCCTCTCTTTTACATTCTCATGTCTGCCTGCTGCCATCTTCAGCTCCTGCAGTTATCCATCTCCTGTTAATGACCTGCAGGACAGAGAGAAGTCTGCAGAATGATTCGTTACGCACTGCCACTCTCCCTCCTCTCTCTCTCTCATGCCACAACTTCATCCAACCCCCTCCACCTCTCTCTCCATCAGACAAAATGAAGTAGCTCCTGAACTGAACTCTGTGTTCCTTTCCTGGTCTCATGCCTGAGACAACCTCTTGTTATCTAAAAACCGATCACACTGCATCCCAGAACCATCACTGTCCTTTCTTCCTCTGGGAAATGGTTTGCAGCTAATCTACTGCATTGCCCTGAGCCACTAGTCCAACATTTTTACAGTGCAAGATGAAATATGGACTCCTCAAACCCTTTGAATCAACTAGTGTTTTTTAAGCTCAAAACCCAGGATTCAGTTCAGTTCGGGTTTATTTGATTAGTGTTTAAGCACAATGGTCTCAAATCAGCTTTAAAATGAAATCCATGTTTATCTCTAATGAGCAAGTCAGCAGTAACGATGGCAAGGAAAAACTCCCTGAGCTAATATGAGGAAGAAACCTTCACAGGAACCAGACACTAACGGGAACCCATCCTCATTCGGGTGACACTGGAGAGTGTGATTATGAATCATTTTCTAACTGTTTATAGCCAAATGGTGTTGTGTAACCAGGAGCATTTGAGCAACATACAGTATAAGTGTGAGCATCAGCATAATTACATGAATTCATTATAGATTTATAATAAATTAAAAATGAGGTAAAATTAAATAAGCAGTTGAAAGTCACAGAGAAAGAGCGAGAGAGAGAGAGAGAGAGAGAGAGAGAGAGAGAGAGAGAGAGAGAGAGAGAGAGAGAGAGAGAGAGAGAGGGAGAGAGAGAGAGAGAGAAAGAGAATATTAGGTATGCTTGTGATCATGTCGTTATCATTATGCCTTTACAGGTGATATTCAGGTTTTACATGATTCAAACTCGCAGCTTTTGCAGTTTTCCTGGAGAGCACACCGCACCATTTGCTGTAAAAGTCCCATGTATAATTCATCATGAACTGAATTGCAAAACATCCTGCATTTTAAACACTTGTGTTTGTCTTTTTTATCAGCAGCATCTTCATGTCCCACGCTGACTAACACATCCTGAATGTGAAATGCACATGTAAATAAAAAAGCTCTAAAAGTTAACAACAAATAATGGTTTGTGTAGCAAGCTACTGTCCGTTCCTAGAATGGTTTCCAGCATAAACTGCTTAATGTCAAAAGCTATTTTTCAGCAGCCATCTAAACCCTTCTCATATAACAATATGCTTATATCATGACTCTTACTTGCTGTATGCCCCAATCTCACATCCTGTATATTTTTATCACTGCCAGTACTGTTGATTAGTTGTTAATAAAAAACATCTCTCACAACACAATGTCAGCTAGTGGAATTCAGGTTCTAGTTTTTTCCCCCTCTATTTTCCCTTTAGACAGTTGACTTTTGTTGCGCATTAGAATCCAAACTCAGATTCCTGTAAAGCTGCTTTATTATTTATTATTATATGTAAGAAGAGAAGAGAATGGTGGCTTGGTGTCTGATGTAACGTAACAAATAAAACACAAAGCAGTGCTGTGGTAGAAAAATAATCATTTTGTCCAAGTCCATGAAACAAGAACGCAGGCAGAGTACAAGCAAGGCTGCGGAACACACAACAACACCTACAGACAATAACGACAAAAGCTTGAGAGTGAAGCATACAGAAACCAGGATGTAATTAGGACTAACCCATGTGACATGTGACAAGGTCATGTGAAACGCAGGGGCCGATAGGTAACGTACCCACGTGCTGATTTTATATAATCATGACACAATGATGAGGTGGTGTAATGCATTAAATGATCATTGGCAATAATATGACAGTGTTTTATTCCTTCCCTAAACAGCCATTTAACAGCTAACATTTTTTATAAATTAAAGTATGCCTCATTGTACAGTACATCCATGAAAGTTCCTGTTATAATTTACTTTATAACATGTATAAAGAGTTATTCCTTCATTAGCCTCTCGCTTTCTCTTTTGACCTCTTACTTCTTCTTACCAGTACACTGGTGTTTCAGTCAGCAGAACAGAAAATAACTTATCGGATGTTTTTAATCAGTCTAAACAAATGAATTGTTTTATGTATGGAATTTTCATAGAAAATTTGTCAGGAAACTGCTGGCTTTCAGTGCGAGATGTTTTTACTTCTGTTGAATAACCGTACGCAGCATTTTAGTGGTTGAAAATAACACCTTCAAATCTTGGATGCTTAGGCAAAGCACTTGGAGCATCTCAGAGACCTGAAATGGGTTTCATATCACCGTTTACTTAAAGTTATAAACATTTGTGTGGAAGAAAATCCTTTTCTATAAAGTTATTGCCCCTAGTAGGCTAGAAAATACAGAAATGCTTATAAGAAACTACAAGTTCCTGAAGCCCTGAGTGTCTACCGTCATATCGGGCATTAATGCTTTTTGGCAAAAAAGCAGATTGTAAAGTTACCAAGAAAGCACAAAGCACTCAGTCTAACCCAGTGTCACAGAACAATTGTTTTCATGCAACTTATTTGATGCACCCCATTGTATCACCCACCCCTGGCTTGATGGACAGGATTCTGTGCAAAGTATCGGAAATGCTAATGCAAAAGGGAACTGCGAATCCATTTAAAGTATGTCAGCTTCCATACACAACACAGCGGATGAGTAATAACAAACAGGGTAATTGCTATTGGGCATCATCATTGCCTTCTAGCAAGACAGGGAAAATGGAACTGCATTTGGAGTGTGAACTTTTTCAAACGGCTTTTGTACACTGTAAACTGTACACTGGTGTAAATAACAATGGAAATGATAATACATAGTTTGCAATATAAAATATCCAAATTCAAATCCAATTTGCAATTCCTCTAGAAAATTGTCCAGAAAACACTTCAATATGCATCAGAGTGTCTATATGAGAAATAACAACTCAGATGCACTGTATTTGAACCACTCACCTCCTTCATTATACTGTTTGAATAAATTCAATATGTAGTAAATCATTTTAGCACATTTGGAATCATGTGAAGTGTTTCATGTGTTAAATGTGTGCTTTTCACAATGACATTCTGATATAATCAGTCGTGGCCTAATGGTTAGAGAGTCTGACTCCTAACCCTAAGGTTGTTTTCGAGTCTCGGGCCCGGAAACGACTGAGGTGCCCTTGAGCAAGGCACCGAATCCCCTCAACTGCTCCCCGGGCGCCGCAGCATAAATGGCTGCCCACTGCTCCGGGTGTGTGTTCACGGTGTGAGTGTGTGTGTGTTCACTGCTGTGTGTGTGCACTTTGGATGGGTTAAACGCAGAGAATAAATTCTGAGTATGGGTCACCGTACTTAGCCGTATGTCACGTCACTTTCACTTTCACCTTCACCTGGTGTAGGTGAATTTGTTCAGAGAAAATGGACACTGTGAGAAAACTTCTTTTGCTTCTAATCATATTTTGATGTGTATTTATTTTGGATTAAGACAGTTTCACATTTTCCAATAATCACTTCCAGTAAGAAATAAGGACATTATTTACATTGACATTATTTACTGTCACCCAAATGAGGATGAGATTCTCTTGTCACCCCCGGATTGCTCATTAGGGATAAATGTTAGAGATATATAGTAACTTCATTTTAAAACGTAAACTTGCTATCATGTAAAGCTGCTTTGAGACAATGTGAATTGTAAAAAGTGCCATACATAATAAATTGAACTGAACTGAATTAAGAATTCTTTCCAGACTGATCAGTAACATGTTCATGCCAATGAAGATAGCTACGATGTTCTGACATAGTGTGTGTGCACTGATGCAGTGCTGTTTGTAGGTCTTCAAATGGAGAGCATAAAAATAGCTTTCTGGTGTCATGATAGTAAGTAAACTCTATGAACAGAGAGGTTGTCCCTTAGAAGCACAGCTCACACAGTCATATTCACTCATAATATCTTGTTGGACAATTCATGCCATAGTGTCAATATTGCCAATAACAGAAACTATTGAAAGATAAATAAAAGTAGGTTTTTCAGGGTTTTTTACATAGTCACAGATTACAGGGTCTCTATAAAGCATAATAATAATCTGAAAACCTTGAGACCATTGCTAGACTTTTTATTATCACTCCTACTCACCTCCTTCACTGGCAGGACTTATCTGCTAATCAGCATACTCATGAGTTCTGCCTACACACACACACACACACACACACACACACACACACACACACACACACACACACACACGCGCGCGCGCGCACACACACAATCTGAGTGACAGATCCTAATGCAGTGTGATAAGGAAAGCAGATGGACAAAGTTAATTAAAAAGATAGGCCAGTCAATTGGACTCAGTTCCCGTTTTCCTTGTCCCTCATATTTTCCGTTGTGTGGCTTGACTTCAACAAAGGAACGGCATTTTTGGCTTCATGTATTGCTATTGTAATATTATAATTCACTCTAAGGAATTCATGTGACCAGTGCGATGCGGTTTGGACAGTCAGCTGAAACTGGCATTATGTTTCTATGTTGGTGTGTGTGTGTGTGTGTGTGTGTGTGTGTGTGTGTGTGTGTGTGTGTGTGTGTGTGCGTGTGTGAGTGTGTGCGTGTGTGTGTGTGTGTGTGTGTGTGTGTGTGTGTGTGTGTGTGTGTGTGTGTGTGTGTGTGTGTGTGTGTGTGTGTGTGTGTGTGTGTGTGTTCTTATGTGTCCAACAGAAGGAGAGTCATGTCTCAGTCACTGCTTGTCGGTGTTATCAGACAGTTCAGAGTTATAAGTCTGGTGCACTGGATATCTCACTGATGTCAGGACAAGAATACTATTGTTCTTTTACATCTGGAATCTACTGAACCATTTAATATTTCAGACTAATGTCTTGCCATGTGTAGAATTACAATAGACAAAAAGCGAAAAACAGACAAAAAGGAAGAGGTTTCAGACATTTTTGTTGACTCTTTTGATTCTTGCTAACTTAATCAAGGCTGGACAAATCAACAGCCCACATGTCACATCATGTCCAGACTATTAGTCATAGTTGTCCTGTGAACAAGTTTAACAATCTGGGAAAAAATAACTACTGGTTAATTAGTTTCACATACAATACCTGAAATAACACCTACTTGAATATGATCTGACGATGAATTAAGGCATGAACTAATCATAATCTAACGAAGAGTTAACTTTTACTAGGAGGTGAGTCTTAAAAATGTATGTGTGAATAACAAGTGCAGGTTAGTACATGTTTCTTAGTTAATGTCTAAATTCACACATAGAAGTAAACTCAATCAAACTCACTCTATAAGAATGAATATGAATTATACATTTAAAGTGTTAATGTCATCTGACATGCAACTGTGTACACAAACGGATGGACCTCAATTACACACTAATAATAAACACCAATAATTTAATCTCAATGAATACAGTAACATTTATTTATTTAGCAGACGTTATTATCTGTTAACATTTAAATCCAATGTTCTATAAGATTGTTTTCCAGTCTTTAGACTTAAAGCATGTTTGACTGAGCTACTTAATATATGTGAAGTAATACATTAGCTAACACACCTGTGCTTTAGGTGGTTGTTATTTACACATGAAGACTCATGTCGTAGTTAATCTTAGCTCTTCATTAGTGCAATAGTGTAGTGCACGATTATTAAAGTGTTACCGAATCATTTTACTAGGATGAATCATTAACAAGAATCGCTGACACTCAAGCAAAAATAAAGTCATTTAATTCTCCTGCTTATCTAACCACATGGCCACATGACACAGCTGAAATCAAGCTGACGTGTGATTTTCAAACTATTTTGTTGCCCTGAACCAATATTAACACATCATTAGCTAAATAACTGATTTTTATTGATACCCACTTTTAAACCTAGTCAGTTAGATCTCCAGACAGCCAAAACTGGGCAGCTCAGAGGCTTAGATAATGATTTGAGGCATTATTATTATTGCTTAACTAGTTATTACATAATTAGTTCTATTAGTACTTTACCTGGAACATGCATGAACCAGAATGCACATGAACAGAGTTGTCATAAGACAGATGTATAATGACATACAGAAATAAGCTACATGGCAAAAAAAATCTCCTTTCTGACTTTGGAAGCCAAGCCATAATTACCATAAGTAATTTTCTGTGCATACATTAAAAACCAAATATAATTGGCTTTTACATATTTCTGCATTTCTTTCTTTAGTTGTCTATTAGGTGAAGTATTAGGTAGCTTGTTCTTTTTTGGGTTGGTTAAAAAATAACACAAACACAATCTAGAGCTTGGAAGAGAAAGACCTTTAAAGATATATCTATAAGCTCCTAACTCCTTATGATATTCCCACATTAAACACAGTGTGGAATACTCTGTTTTAAACATTCCCTGGTATTTATTTTGGTTTTATTTAACTTCACACTCAATTGTATTTAACATAAGTGCTCCATTTCAGTGAAGAGTTAACTTCATTGAAAGCAAGAGTGACAGAAGCAATCACAGCTTAATTGCCTATTCAGTTGGTTAATACTCTGTTTGTTGGTATAACACTGGTATCACTAAGTGAGTGTAATCTCTGAGGGAGGGCTTTTTTATTTCCCATTTTTCTGGAATTAGGCAGAACAACACAGGAAAAATATGATTTTCTTTAGACCTTGAATAGCACCCCATTCATTATGCGCCCCCTCTTTCTTTCATAAGAATGAGACGTATTTTATGGTATCTGCTGAAGCTGAGATTTATGCGAGCTCAATCGAACATGTCAGATCTGCAGCGTTGAGTCTGAGCACAGCTATTATGTGCATGTTTCATGTATTCACATGGTAATTTAGAGCAAAGAACTATAAACAAGGCTTCCAGAGCAGATCAAATGCTGTTTGTTCATGTAGATGTAACTGCCTTTGCATTAATGTGTCTGGATGGAAGAGAATACGCAAGTGCTGTTCATGGAGGAAGGGCACAGATGGGATGCTCTGTTAACACTTTATGAGAGACATCTGGGAGGGAAGGAGGGGAGAGGTGGCTGGGGGGGTGTAGGTGGTGTTAAGGGGGTGCGATAAATTAAAAACAGCAGATCTCGTGGATCGAACGTATCAGTTTTGTGAGATTAGATGGCTGGGAAGCAATTATAAAGCACAGGGAAAAAAGCGAGCAAGAGAAAGAACACAGCTGTTGGAGGAAAGACAAGAACGAGAAAGGGAAGAGGAAAAGGATGGGTCTGAAAGGAGGAGGGAAATGCAAGTGAGCAAACAGGACAGTGAGTAGACTCGTGCAGAGAGAGCGAGGGAGGGAAGGAGGGAGGGATATAGTGAGAGCACAGCAACCTGCAGAGACAGACCAAGAGAGCGAAGAGAGAGAGAGAGAGCACAGAGAGAGAGAGAGAGAGAGAGAGAGAGAGAGAGAGAGAGGAGACGAGTGCAGCTGCGGTATCGTGTTATCAAGGATTAGGTGGGGATGCAGCTGTAGCCTGAGCACACACTGGATCAGGATCTGGATCTAACTGCCTCCATGTGGGACAAGAACCTGTGTTAACAGCATAAAAAACCCGGACATCAAAAGCATGAGGTACTTCCACACTGGAGAGAATGAGTAAGAGCGTGAGGAGAGTAGAACATGGAAAGGAGAGTAGGATGAAGGATGAAAGCGATAGCTTGTGGACGAGAGCCACAGCACAAAAGAGTACGAGAAGGGGAGAGACAAGTGAGAAGTGAAAAAGAGTCGAGTCGTTCGGCAGTACGAGGCAAGCGAGAATTGAAAGAAAGATGACAAGAAGTGTGGGCTCTGAAGTTAGGCTTTATTTAAAGCCTGTATTTAGTTTTTACATTAAACCGTTTTCTTCCCAGAATAGCTTTGTTCATTGTGTGTCATTTTAGTCTGCGTGTCAGATGTAAAGCTACGTTTTAATGAAGTTACAGTTGAAAGTTCAGTACTTTCTGGGGGGGAAAACTGTTCCTCAAGCTGCAAGCAGATGCTTGTCACTAGAGTTGCACTTCAGATGCAGTGCACTTTCCCTAAAATGTAACAAATTGGTGTGTTTTCAAATGAAAGCATCCTGCCGTGAAATCTCTGAGTGCTGCTCTAGTGGAGAGCACAACATAGCCCAGGGTCAGGGGAAATGAAAAGACAGGGGTGAAAGACAGAGATGTTTTATACTGTAGTTGTTATGATTTATAGAGATTCACATTTTATATGTTCTTGTAATTATCTTTTGTTTATTCTGATAAGAGAGAAGGAAGAGAGAGACAGAGGGTGTGCGTGCATGCGTGCGTGTGTGCGTGTGTGTGTGTGTGTGTGTGTGTGTGTGTGTGTTTAACAATATTTAATATCTAAATATCAATCAGAGACTATGACAATCAGAGACTGGTGGATCTTCCCCTTACTGCTCTAATCTAATCTAATTTCTCTAATCAGTTATCGAACACGCTGCTATTCGGTGTGTAATGACCAGGCGTACACTACCTGTTACATCTGTCATGTGTCTGAGCTACCTGATCCGTTCTCACAGCAGTATTACAAGTACATGCTACAACCACCGAAACTGCTGCTCCTGAAGCCGGAGTTATTATTTCTCACAGGACAAATAAAAGATATAAAAGAGTTTCAGCTACAATGGGCAATTTGGTTCAGACATAATTCCCATCTTGTCTGGAACTAATAAATTACATAAATTCTACAAAAAAAGTTTTAAAAAGATTTTATATTAGATTAGATTAGATGTATATGTATTAAACCTTACTTTTTATACTTTTTATTTAAACTTATTTAATTAGAACTTACACATTTATTTAAATTTATTGATTCAAATAATTTGTCTTCTTCTAATGATTGGCCATTGTGTCTAGAACTCTATATGGCATTCAAAACTCTCTAAATTGATCTTACGTATTAAGCAAATCATCAGTGAGAACCCGTCTGCCTACAGTCCGTTTCTGTTTAAACAAATACGTTTACACTTAATAATTACATGCGTTCAGAAATTATTTCATAACAGTAATCCTTTAAATGCATTGTTCGCAGTTGATCGTTTGTTGCCGACAGAAAATATTGGGTAGAACACATACACACAAACACACACATGCATGCAGGATGTGGTGTGTATTCTAACACAGTGAGCAGCTGGAAGGCTCTTTGAGAGTCTCTGTGGGTTTATCGGGCGACGTAGGTCTCCCCTGGGAGCCTCACTGTGCTTTAAGTCTATTTTGCCATTTTGTTCAAGCTTTCTCTTCTGCAAATGCTCTCTGTGGGGTTCCTGTTGTCTCCCTTAACATGCCACACACACACACACACACACACACACACACACACACACACACACACACACACACACACACACACACACACAAACACTGCTTAATAGATGTTAACGGCCAGCTGTATTATTTAAAGGAGGAAAAAAGTTCCATCCGGAAAATCTAGTACCATTATGTAGTAAATGTGAAGGTTCTGCTGGGGTTTTATCTAGAATTTTATTTGTTTGTTTTTAGGATAAAGTGCATTTATAGCCCTAACAGTTGGTTTGTTTAAACTTTTAATGAAATGAGAAATAAGCCTGAAAATTCTCAATTCATTGTCAAAAGTGTGTTAAAAAAAAAGAATGTTAGATATGAGTATATTGAAATTAAGATTCCTGATATAATTCCCATGTATTTACACAAACATTATTTCTACCTGAGATGAAGAGCAGAGAGAAACTATGAAAAAAGAAACATCTTGATGGCAGTTAACATCCTTTCTGGTGGCACACACATGACTGAGCACAAAAATAAGACAGTCACAAAAATAATACATCAAAATGTCATCTATCTACTTGTTAATTCATAGGTACGTTTCAAAATATTATTCATATTGAACCTGAACTAAAAATCCAAATGGATCATTTGGCAACAAGCAAAATGGCATATAAGGATAATTCGGACTAGTTTTGCATGACTTAAGATCCAGTGCTCTTTCGTTTGTCTTGAAGGTTGTGGATAGAGGGGGATCCTGTCAGGCTGAATAATTAATGCTGAATACATGAGAACTCTGAGTGAAACAGCGCTGTGTATTTTTTCTGGACACTGCGTGGTTTGTGTTTGTGTCCCTCCAGATGATCATATTTCGGTGCGACTGTGCTTGAGAAAAATGAGAAGCAGAGCAGTACTGTACATAATGTAGTCTCTCCGGTGCTTAAAAGGCGTGTGTAATGACTCTTTAGGGAATTAATGTGAGCAGAAAAATCTGCCCTTGGCCCTGACACTGCCTACTCTTTTCCTAAGAGTTTCTTAAATGCTGGAATGGAAGTTAATGATTTAATTACAGTCATGTTTGTCAAACCTCATTTGACTGAGATGGTTTTTTAATTGCATTCCAGGATTGCGTTATCTCATTGACTCCTGATTGCACTTGCTCAGTAATGCGTAGTCGGAATGATGGAGCCTCATATTGATTGAACTGATGAACGTGATTCGGGATGACATCTCTCTGATTTCTCTCTCTGTGTGTGTTTGTGTGTGTGTGTGTGTGTGTGTGTGTGTGTGTGTGTGTGTGTGTGTGTGTGTGTGTGTGTGTGTGTGTGTGTGTGTGTGTGTGTGTGTGCGTGCGTGCGTGCGTGCGTGTGTGTGTGTGTTTAAATGTCTTTGACAGTACAGGTTTAAATTTGTTGAAGTCTTGTGATGTATGTGATTCTCAGAAAGAAAGCTCTCTATCTATTTTATAACGTCTACACCAAAAATCTTCTCTTTTCACTAAAGAGTCGCTCAGGTGTGTTAGATGATGAATTTGTTCAATTTGCTGAATATGTGGGAAAACCTGTCTGAACAGTCAAAATAAGTAAAAATCCAAATTGACACCTGTGTTTGAGAAACCGTCACTCTTCTTACTCAGAGACAACATAGAAATGTCTTTCTGTCTTTGCCTTGGCTGTCTGCACACATTGTGTAATGAGCCAGTTTAACCAATGCCCTCTTAAAATAGTCAGTCTGCCTAAAGATGCCTAACTGTGTTCCCTCAAGCAGTGAAAACTTTGACCAAATTGTTGGACATTTAAGCTGCGTAACGAAATCAATTTATTTTCTAATCAGATCCTTGCTGTCAAACTGGATGTAAGACACCTGCTTCGTCCTGTCATCAAAACAGCCAAGTGCGCTTAAATTCTGCATAAGCTTTACAGTAGATGACGGTTTTGAAATGGTAAAAATGACCTAATATAAACATAGAAAATGTATCAGTTCTACATGAATTGATCAGCAGTTATTTCCTAACGGAGGTTAGCACGAACATTGTCAGTCACTGCAAGGGTTAAATTGCCTCAGGAGAGATTTGTGTGAATGATGCTGGTTATCAAAGTGATTACACATTTCTCATTGTAAATATATAATTTTCTGATCAAATGTGACAAAAGTTTTCCATAAGAAGATTAGGTTTCAAATGTTAGATGAAGTATTTTTCAGTTCCGTTCCATTTTTATTTGGGTAGCAATTTTAATAATGGACGTTGTCTCAAAGCAGCCTTACAGAATATATGGGACAAAAAAATTCAAGATTTAATATTAGGCTTACATTTAAATTTGTATTTATCCCTAATGAGTCTGAGGCGACTGCGGCCAAGGAAAAACGACCTGGGAGTTCATGAGGAATAAACCTTGAGAGAAATCAGACACAAAAGGGAGCCCATCCTTATCTGGGTGACACCGGAGAGTGTGAATATAAATCATTATAAACATTGGAGAGTGTGAATTATCATAAACACCTGAGTGTGAGATTCTAAATAATAATATCCTTTCTATAGTGGAAAAAAAACAGACACAGTTTTTCGTTCCTATTGAAAGATAATTGCAACTGAAATCATCTATTTATTAAAAGGTTATTAAGATTTCCTCAAATGTCAAGTGATTATTCAAGTAATTTCTAATAATCTATAAACGCTTTGTTTTTATATATAAATATACAACATGTACATATATCGTTATTAACCACGAAATGACTGCTAGATGGGTGACCTGTCAGTCAACAAGCTATGAATAATATTTATATCTTAAATATTACATATTGAAATGCAATTTCAGTCAAACTAAAATGTCCACACAACCAAAATCAGGATTTTGTGATTTAAAAAACCAAGATAAATCATGTCAGAACTCGTTTTAATTTTATTGTGAAATCCTATAAATTGGCAACAACAAAAAAAAACTACAATGACCTAGTTGTATAAGTGTGCACACCTCTAAACTAATAGTGAGTTTGCTTTACATCACACGTTTTTTTTGGGTAAGAGTCTGTAAATTTTCCGACTATTTATAAAAATAATTCTATATCCATCAAATAAAAATTTGAATCATTATCATGCTAAAGGATGAACTTCATCATATTAAGTGCGTTAGCAGAATCCTTACAGTTTCACTGGAATATATGGAGCTAGTCATGATTTCCTAAACCCTAATTAGAGCCCTAGATCCAGCTGAAGAAAAACAGCCCCAACACACAATGCTGCCACCACCACGCTTCACCATGGGGATGGTGTTTTGTGATGTAATGTGTAGATTTATTTTATGTTTATCTTTTAATACTACAGTAGTGAGACTGATGTGTTAACACGTGTTGTTGGGAGATTCTTTTGCAGACTTGCTTCAGGATCTAATTTTTTTTATTTGTCTTCTCTCTATCCACTCTACACCATAGCCCAGATATATGAAGAATTTGGGAGATTGTAGTTACATGTTGAGAACAAGCAGTATTTGCCAAAAATTGCTGCAATTCATTTATAATGTTGCTGAAGGCCTCCTGGCAGCATCTCTGACCAGTTTTCTCATCAGTTTTAGAGAGATTTTGTTCAGAATTTGATTCATTGATGTGCTATATTTTCCCTCCTTGCTGATTATTGTCTGTACAGTGTTTCATCGTATTCTTGTACTTGCTTTTGTAGGTAATTAGTGCTAATGAATTAGTATTTAACATGCATTCAAGACAGGTAGTGTTATTAGATTCAGTTAAAAGATTTTCTATTTGTTGTCAAGGTTGTTAAACAATTTTTATATTTTTCTATATCAGAAGAACTTTTGTATTCTTTTTTTATTATTTTTTTTACATCACGAGAACCTACCATTTTACCAGGGAGCATTAGACCTTTTATATCCACCGTATATATTCTGTTGTATATTTTCCTTGTAGCTTTTGTATATATTGCATCATGTTGCAGAATTGAAGCAATTGTTTCAAATAAATTATAAAGAACGTGTACAGTGGGGACTAAAAGTCTCAGAGCTATAGTATAAATGTTTCTATTTTGCTTTGCTTTCAAATTTCATACAAGAATTTTTATTACACATTACTGTATATTACTGACAACAACTTGAGATAAAAAAGTAGTGCTTTAAATGACTGTGCACTCAAGCCGACATGGACTCCACATGTTTGTGTAAAATCATATGATCCATTATAGATTAAATCCATCGGTGTGTTTATTGAATACACACTTCAATAAGGTTTTCATGAGGAAAATCTAACTTTGTGCACAAAGCAGTGTTCGATATCACAAATCTGCTTACTTTAAATTGGAAGTTCAGTATTCAGTATATTGCACATTTAGATGTTTTTAAATAATGAAAAGTGTCTGTGCATTTTCAATTTTAAATGAAGGAAAATCACAGATACTGACGTTAAATAATGTACATTCTATATGTACTCCTTTAATAGATTCCCAAAAAATAAATGCATAAATAATAAATAAAACAAAAACATTAAAGGTCATAAACAAATGACAATCCTGATGTTTCATCCTGATCAGCATTAAAAAAAAAAAAGTCACAGTACACCAAATTTAACATGTCCTAGAAAAGTTCTGTACGTTTGAATTCAACTGCATTCAAAAGAGAGGTCATGTTATTTGCACTGCTAACATCAGTCATCTCTTAACATCTTGTCTTCACAGGTATTTTGAAGTGAAGCAGCAGGCAGTCTAAACAGAAGACAAGGCATTGTACCAGTGGCTAGAGGTCAGAGGTCATGGCCATGGTGACCGGCCAGTTGGTGGTGCTGCTGGCCGTGCTGGCAGTGGCGCATGCCTCCGTCTTTCTCTCTGGTCAGAGAATGAAGCCGCGATTCCAACGCGACCGCCGTAACATCCGCCCCAACATCATCCTCATCCTCACTGATGACCAGGACATTGAGTTAGGTGAGGCTTTAACTTTTACATTTGCCAAATTTGTCTAAAGCCTCTAGCTGTGATGTTTTATTTTTATTATTATGTGCTGTAGGAGGTCTAGTGGTGGAAAGAATACTATGACTTACTTAAAAGTATTTAATTCACCTGGCCGGCGATCAAGACATGATAAAGAAAAGCCTTAAGTAAGAGAAAATAAGTCAGGTGTGAAAACTCTGAGTAATTAGTTTATGTGAGCATTTCCTCTTAAAATTAAAGAGAAGATCCTAGTAAAGATAAAAGGTGTTCACAAAGCATCTTAACCCTTAATAGAGCTCATAAGGTCAAAAGGTGCTAGGAGTAGTGAGGAGGACTTAAGAGTTTCTTTAGCAAAGGAGAAAATGGCCGAAAGGTGACAAAGGAAAAGAAATGTATTGTACTGTATAATGTAGTGTGTTAATAAGATGCCACATTGTGATTGTGAAGGGTTTTAATTTTGTGACCAATCATATTAGAAATATTAGAGATAACATCTCGAAATGCTACAAAATCTGCAGAAATGATATAAATTGTCACTATGATATTTAGTAATGGGTTTAAGCCCCGCCTCCTCTCTATGACAAAAGTTGTTATATTTTTTTGTTCAGAGTTGCACTGAGATCGGTCCTGAATCACTTTTAAGATAAGATTCCTAGTTGGCCATTTTTAGGCTAGATTAGGAGCACTCTGAGATCATTCTTAGAATCTATATGAATACGGCCCAAATGTTCTAAGGGTGAAAAATGCATTTTGGAATAATTATGTTATCTAACTAAGTAAGCTATGCTGAAATGAACCACCTCTATGTTATCAGCCATGTATAAAGAAAGCTAAAGCCAAATCAGATCCTAGCAAGCTAACGGCTTATCCCGGCATGTTTATGTAAAATGTCAGTATGGCCACAGACTTTAGCTCAAACCATTTGCAGATCATTCTCACAACTATTTTGTGAGTTTTGAGTAAAATTCAGTTGGACTGATTTTGTCTCATCTGTCATCACTGTCTCAGACAAAGAATTCAGCACATGCTAAATAGCGTTTAGTAGCGTTTCAGCA